>NW_021174106.1:54370-59942 GCF_002162155.2 Triticum dicoccoides
GTGCTTCCAGCATCGTCAGTAACCTCAGGAGATTGGTTTAGCGATTGCTAAGGCGCAACGTCGTGCATGTTTGTAGTCGGATTGTCAAAGTCATCTCCACCAAATCGATAGTTATCATCTCATCGAAAGATCGGGACCCTCGCCTTCATCACTGACGATGCCGGAAGCACGGTCAGCCTGACCACGAAGGTCTATTCCTGCAAGCAATCGAAGAACGAGCAAGAATATGATAAAGTAATCTGAATATTGCAAATATATATGAGGTATTGATAATGGTGGGGATCCGTAAGCGGTCTTGGTCTGGTCGTTGGACACAAACGAAGTACACGAAGTTGCGTTGGCTAACTTTTAACTAAACAAATCCCAAGGAAAAGCTACTAGATGGATCTACTTATATAGGAGCAAGGGGTGGAGGCCAAGGAGGTGGGAGGACGTCCCAAGGCAGCCTAAAACTAAGTCTAGGTCGTACAAGGCCAATGGGCCCAAGTGGAGGTGATGTAACACCTTTGGACTTGTAGTTTGACTCGGATTCTGCTGTAGCATCAGATTGTTCCGTCCACAACTCAACGCTCCGGACGAATTTGAAGGTGATTCCAATTGGGTTGGAAAGTGCACGAAATCTAGTTTCCAACAAAAAAAGAATCACCCAATTCGGAGTCCGTATGAAAAACTTGTGTGCGTTTTGAGTCAGGTGTGTCTGTGCAGTCCGAATCTGAATCCAGAACATGAGAGACTTGGACTCTATCTTCTCTTGGGCCAAAAGTGACGTGAGAGAACTTTTTGGACAGCAAATAAACATCTCTTTCTTCCTTATCTTCATATGTGAATTGTACAAATGTCCCATACATCTGCAATTAGACAAAACACAAAAGTGTGTGAAGTATTTTTGTTCTGGATAACATAAATAGATTATTGAATAGTTTGCACTAGAAATCACCTGACAAATATGCATATATGCAATATTTTTGGTCATATCCAAGGTTGTCCTCATCAATATGTATATGTCATCCATTTTAACTTCCCTTGATTTTTGCACATATGTCACATGTATACATGAGTAACTTTCATTGTTCATAAAATCTAAAGCCAAAAAATTATCACAAGAAGTAGAAGGCATGAAAATATTGCAACTCAGTTTGCACATATAAGTGAAGCTCTTATTCACTTCAAAAGATTGGCAATGTTCATCATTAAACCATCCTAACTTCGATGAATAAACCTTACTTGCATCAAATGTACATGCTACAAAATGCTTAAATAAGCAAACATGCAATAAGTCATTGGACACAGAATCATCATCAAGATTAGAGGTCATATCAAAATGATTAAACATTGGTTCTTTTGCATCAACAGTAAATTCAATGGGTGCACTCAAAATTGTTGATACTTCAGTTGTTTGATCACATGACGCATTCATGATAGTAAAAAGAGTCTCTAAAATAGGTGGTGTGCTCAAATCAACAGCTAACTCAACACATGATGCATTCAAGTTAAGTAGGCATGCTTCATTCTCATGTGAAGTTATATCATCAAGACCTTTACTGTTACCTCGCAGAGATGTAGCTGATGTAGGTACGGACGTTGAGAATGTACCATACTCTTGAGATCATATCGCGCTCACAATCCGAGGTGGGGGTGTCTTGATGAGGACATGACTACCTTGGATATGACCAAAAATATTGCATATATGCATATTTGTCAGGTGATTTCTAGTGCAAACTATTCAATAATCTATTTATGTTATCCAGAACAAAAATACTTCACACACTTTTGTGTTTTGTCTAATTGCAGGTGTATGGGACATTTGTACAATCCACATATGAAGATAAGAAAGAAAGAGATGTTTATTTGCTGTCCAAAAAGTTCTCTCTCACGTCACTTTTGGCCCAACAGAAGATAGAGTCCAAGTCTCTCACGTTCTGGATTCAGATTCGGACTGCACAGACACACCTGAATCAAAACGCACACAAGTTTTTCATACGGACTCCGAATTGGGTGATTCTTTTTTTGTTGGAAACTAGATTTCATGCACTTTCCAACCCAATTGGAATCACCTTCAAATTCGTCCGGAGCGTTGAGTTGTGGACGAAACAATCTGATGCTGCAGCAGAATCCGAGTCAAACTACAAGTCCAAAGGTGTTACATCACCTCCACTTGGGCCCATTGGCCTTGTACGACCTAGATTTTGTTTTAGGCTGCCTTGGGACGTCCTCCCACCTCCTTGGCCGCCACCCCTTGCTCCTATATAAGTAGATCCATCTAGTAGCTTTTCCTTGGGATTTGTTTAGTTAAAAGTTAGCCATTGCAACTTCGTGTACTTCGTTTGTGTCCAACGACCAGACCAAGACCGCTTACGGATCCCCACCTTTATCAATACTTCATATATACTCGCAATATTCAGATTGCTTTTATCATATTCTTGCTTGTTCTTCGATTGCTTGCGGGAATAGACCTTCGTGGTCAGGTTGATTGTGCTCCGGCGTGGTCAATAACCTCTCGGAGTTGGTTTAGCGATTGCTAAGGCGCAACGTCGTGCACGTTTGTAGTCGGATCGCCAAAGTCGTCTCCACCAAATCGATAGTTGTCATCTTATCGAAAGATCGGGACACCCCGCCTCTATCAAGTGGTATCAGTTTTCAGGTTGCTCGGTGAGAATTTCCAGTTTTCCTAGATTAGATTTTTTTTTTACCTATTGTCCAAGAAAAAGCCACAAAAAAGAGTTAGATCTATTCATCCTTGGTCCAAGCCAGTCTGAGCCTTTGCAATTTTCTTTTCATTGCTTGCATAGCTGAATTATCGGTTGCATCGTCGTGTCGAGTTGCTGGTCTTAGTGTCTAGTTCCTTTAGAGTTTCGAGTTCTGTTCACATTAGTCACGCCGCCGCTGCATCATTATCCCTTCCGCCATCCACCATCCCATCTATTAATTTCCACCACGTGCTATGCACTGTTCATTGTCATAATCATAGTTGAGGTCATTCACATCTTCACCTGATCCAATCTGCATCTTATCTAGTTTGTCTTGGAAAGAGGGAGAAAAAAAAGATAGAGGAAAAAAAGAGAGGAAAAAAAAGAAAAAGAGGGAAGAAAAAGAAAAAAAAGCGTGAGAAAAAAAAAGAGAGAAGAAAAAAAATCGGATCTATCTAGAATCAATCTCGTACCTGAATTCGGATTGGAATCTGTTTTGCGCACTGTTCAGTAAAACAGGTGTATCTTTCTCATACGAAGTCCGTTTTGGCTCCGTGAGTACTCAAATTGAAGCTAGCAATGAGCCACATCTAAATAGTTGCAGAAGCTTGTTCAATATTTGACACCTCAAAATCTGCTTCTAAATAGGTCTTTTTGCCCTCTGAAGTTCGTGAACACAGCTTGTTCCAATTTTTTAGGCCAGTTTTAGAATTCTTTGACTCCTCATATCAACTCGGAATTGAGTGATTATTTTTGCATTGGAAAGCTTGAGTTAGTAGCGTTCTTTGAAAGAATTTATCAGAAAATTGTCTCAAACTTTTCAAGAGGAAAGTTGGAGAGAGAGTTGTTGTATATCCTGCTTGGCAGTTGTTTTTCATCATTATCTTCACTGCCGTTGTGATCTTCACTTATATCTTGCTGTCAAGAGCTACTTAGTATCCTTCATTGATGCTAGTTGTGCTACGCCGTGACCTCATTAGTGTTCTAGGCTCGCGTCTCTAGTCCGGTCTAGCCTAGGACCAGCACAGTACCGTCGTTGAGCGTTTATTCAACATTGCATCTTTGAATTGATTATTGCTAATCTTTTGCTACCATATATAGCCAACCCAGCTCCATATATTTCTACACCGTGTATACGTACGCTCCCCTGGCAATCGCTTTACTCAATATTCGGAGTTACTTGACACCGCTGGTTGCCGATCACCGCCTGCTGCATGGTAAGAACTTGTAAGACATTGATATTTGCTTTACTGTGAGCGTTTTACCACCACATCCTAGTAGTTATAGGAACATTATTTTTGGGTTTTGTTTCTTGTTCTACTAATCATGACAGGATCCAGAGTCAATTCATGGTCTTTGTCGATCGCGGGAGACGTGCCACCACCTTTGCAAATACCACAACCGTCACGAGAGGTGCACAAACATCCAAATGCACATGATCAGGTTAATGTATCTATACCACCATTTAATGGCCGTTTTAAACCTGCTTTATATATTGAATGGGAGTTCGACATAAAAAATATATTTGCTTCCCATAATTTCAATGAACATAAAAAGGTTAAGGTTGCGGTTGGTTCTTTCACTGGTTATGCTTTGGTTTGGTGGAGTGAATATTGTCGGTTACACCCTGATTATATACCTACTACTTGGGATGATTTGAAACTTGCCATGCGACATACTTTCGTCCCTGCTTATTATACTCGTGACATGATTAAGAAGTTGCAACACTTAAAACAAGGTAGTGAAACTGTAACAAAATATTATGATGATTTACAAACTACCTTGTTGCATTCCTCTTTAGAAGAAAGTGAAGATGATTTTATGGATAGATTTTGGGGAGAATTAAACCATGATATTCAAGAGATACTAATTCATGAAGAGTGTTATCCTATGGACCATTTGTTTCATCTTGCTTGCAAAGCTGAACAGGAAATAAAACAACGTGTTGGCCACGAGGAGAACAAGCGCACGGTGCACATTCCAAGAGTTGATATGATTGTTCCTTCAACTACTAGACATACTATGACAACCACATCCGTTGTTGTCAGGACTACATCACCTCCACCATGTGACACATCGCCCCCGAGAGTGGCTACATCATCTGAGTTGATCATAAGAGGTAATGACAAAGGTATTGATCTTCCATCTCTACATGAGAATGATGAATGCCTTGTCAATTTGAATGCACCATCTGATGAGCTACCCACTACTTTGATCACACCACCTATTTTAGAGGACTACGTTGATAATTTGACTTTGCCATGTGATCAAACAACTGAAATACCAACAATTTTGAGTGCACCCATTGAATTAACTATTGATGCAAAAGAACCAATGTATAATCATTTTGATATGACCTCTAATCTTGGTGATGATTCTGTGTTGAATGACTTATTGCATGTTTGCTTATTTAAGCATGTTGTAGCAAGTAAATTTGATGCAAGTACGGTTTATTCACCAATGTTGGGATGGTTTAATGATGAACATTGTCAATCTTTTGAAATGAATAAGAGCTTCACTTATATGTGCAAACTGAGTTGCAATATTTTCATGCCTTCTACTTCTTGTGCTAATTTTTTGGCTTTAGATTTTATGAACTATGCAAGTTACTCATCTATTCAAGTGTCATATATGCAAAAATCAAGGGAAGTAAAAATGGATGACATATACATATACAACATGTACACCTTGTCTCTTTTGTTAGCCACATTTCAGATTAAGCAACGCCGAGGACGGCTTTATTTTCAAGAAGGGGAGGATGATGAGGACATGACTACCTTGGATATGACCAAAAATATTGCATATATGCATATTTGTCAGGTGATTTCTAGTGCAAACTATTCAATAATCTATTTATGTTATCCAGAACAAAAATACTTCACACA
>NW_021174106.1:61796-137883 GCF_002162155.2 Triticum dicoccoides
GTCAAAGTCGTCTCCACCAAATCGATAGTTATCATCTCATCGAAAGATCGGGACACCCCGCCTCTATCATGTCTCGAACTTTCGATGAGATGATAACTATCGATCTGGTGGAGACGACTTTGACGATCCGACTACAAACGTGCACGACGTTGCGCCTTAGCAATCGCTAAACCAATCTCCGGAGGTTACTGACGATGCCGGAAGCACGGTCAGCCTGACCACGAAGGTCTATTCCTGCAAGCAATCGAAGAACAAGCAAGAATATGATAAGGCAATCTGAATATTACAAATATATATGAGGTATTGATAATGGTGGGGATCCAGAAGCGGTCTTTGTCTGGTCGTTGGACACAAACGAAGTACACGAAGTTGCAATGGCTAACTTTTAACTAAACAAATCCCCAGGAAAAAGCTACTAGATGGATCTACTTATATAGGAGCAAGGGGTGGCGGCCAAGGAGGTGGGAAGACGTCCCAAGGCAGCCTAAAACTAACCCTAGGTCGTACAAGGCTCATGGGCCCAAGTGGAGGTGATGCAACACCTTTGGGCTTGTAGTTTGACTCGGATTCTGCTGCAATGTCAGATTGTTTCGTCCGTAACTCAACTCTCCGGACGAATTTTGATGAGGACATGACTACCTTGGATATGACCAAAAATATTGCATATATGCATATTTGTCAGGTGATTTCTAGTGCAAACTATTCAATAATCTATTTATGTTATCCAGAACAAAAATACTTCACACACTTTTGTGTTTTGTCTAATTGCAGGTGTATGGGACATTTGTACAATCCACATATGAAGATAAGGAAGAAAGAGATGTTTATTTGCTGTCCAAAAAGTTCTCTCACGTCACTTTTGGCCCAAGAGAAGATAGAGTCCAGGTCTCTCACGTTCTGGATTCAGATTCGGACTGCACAGACACACCTGACTCAAAACGCACACAAGTTTTTCATACGGACTCTGAATTGGGTGATTCTTTTTTTATTGGAAACTAGATTTCGTGCACTTTCCAACACAATTGGAATCACCTTCAAATTCGTCCGGAGCGTTGAGTTGTGGACGAAACAATCTGATGCTGCAGCAGAATCCGAGTCAAACTACAAGTCCAAAGGTGTTACATCACCTCCACTTGGGCCCATTGGCCTTGTACGACCTAGATTTAGTTTTAGGCTGCCTTGGGACGTCCTCCCACCTCCTTGGCCAGCACCCCTTGCTCCTATATAAGTAGATCCATCTAGTAGTTTTTCCTTGGGATTTGTTTAGTTAAAAGTTAGCCATTGCAACTTCGTGTACTTCGTTTGTGTCCAACGACCAGACCAAGACCGCTTACGGATCCCCACCTTTATCTATCAATACTTCATATATACTCACAATATTCAGATTGCTTTTATCATATTCTTGCTTGTTCTTCGATTGCTTGCAGGAATAGACCTTCGTGGTCAGGTTGATCGTGTTCCGGCGTGGTCAATAACCTCTCGGAGTTGGTTTAGCGATTGCTAAGGCAGAACGTCGTTGCACGTTTGTAGTCGGATCGTCAAAGTCGCCTCCACCAAATCGATAGTTATCATCTCATCAAAAGATCGGGACACCCCGCCTCTATCAAGTGGTATCAGTTTTCAGGTTGCTCGGTGAGAATTTCCAGTTTTTCCTAGATTAGATTTATTTTCTTACCTATTGTCCAAGAAAAAGCCACAAAACAAAAGTTAGATCTATTCATCCTTTGTCCTAGCCATACCGAGCCTTTGCAATTTTCTTTTCATTGTTTGCATTATTGAATTATCGGTTGCATCGCCGTGTCGAGTTGCTGGTCTTAGTGTCTAGTTCCTTTAGAGTTTCGAGTTCTGTTCACATTAATCACACAGCCGCTGCATCATTATCCCATCCGCTGTCCACCATCCCATCCATCAATTTCCACCACGTGCTACGCACTGTTTATTGTCATTATCATAGTTGAGGTCACTCACATCTTCGCCAGATCGAATCTGCATCTTATCTAGTTTGTCTTGGAAAGAGGGAGAAAAAGAAGATAAAGAAAAAAAAGAGAGAAAAAAGGAAAGAAAAAAAAGAAAAAGAGGGAGAAGAAAAAGAAAAAAAAAGCGTGAGAAAAAAAAGAGAGAAGAAAAAAATTGGATCTATCTAGAATCAATCTCGTACCTGAATTCGGATTGGAATCTGTTTTGCGCACTGTTCAGTAAAACAGGTGTATCTTCCTCATACCAAGTCCGTTTTGGCTCCGTGAGTACTCAAATTGAAGATAGCGACGAGCCGCATCTAAATAGTTGCAGAAGCTAGTTCAATATTTGACACCTCAAAATCGGCTTCTAAATAGGTCTTTTTGCCCTCCGAAGTTCGTGAACATAGCTTGTTCCAATTTTTCAGGCCAGTTTTAGAATTCTTTAACTCCTCATATCAACTCGGACTTGAGTGATTCTTTTTGCATTGGAAAGCTTGAGTTAGTAGCATTCTTTGAAAGAATTTATCAGAAAATTGTCTCAAACTTTTCAAGAGGAAAGTTGGAGAGAGAGTTGTTGTATATCCTGCTTGGCAGTTGTTTTTCATCATTATCTTCACTGCCGTTGTGATCTTCACTTATATCTTGCTGTCAAGAGCTACTTAGTATCCTTCATTGATGCTAGTTGTGCTACGCCGTGACCTTATTAGTGTTCTAGGCTCGCGTCTCTAGTCCGGTCTAGCCTAGGACCAGCACAGTACCGTCGTTGAGCGTTTATTCAACATTGCATCTTTGAATTGATTATTGCTAATCTTTTGCTACCATATATAGCCAACCCAGCTCCACATATTTCTACACCGTGTATACGTACGCTCCCCTGGCAATCGCTTTACTCAATATTCGGAGTTACTTGACACCGCTGGTTGCCGATCACCGCCTGCTGCATGGTAAGAACTTGTAAGACATTGATATTTGCTTTACTGTGAGCGTTTTACCACCACATCCTAGTAGTTATAGGAACATTATTTTTGGGTTTTGTTTCTTGTTCTACTAATCATGACAGGATCCAGAGTCAATTCATGGGCTTTGTCGATCGCGGGAGACGTGCCACCACCTTTGCAAATACCACAACCGTCACGAGAGGTGCACAAACATCCAAATGCACATTGATAGAGGCAAAGGTGTCCCGTCTTTCGATGAGATGGTGGATTTCGCTTTGGTGGAAGTCGACTTTGACGATCCGACTACGAACGTGCGAGGACGTCGCGCCTTAGCAATCGCTAAACCAACTCCGAGAGGTTATTGACCACGCCGGAGCACGATCAACCTGACCACGAGGGTCTGTTTCCTGCGAGCAAACGAAGAACAAGCAAGAAACTGAGATTGCAATCTGGATATTGCGAATATAAGATGAAAGCTTTATTGATCAAGGTGGGGTTCTGTGACGCCTTTGTCTGGTCGTTGAACACAAACGAAGTACGCGAAGTTGCAGCTATGGCGAACTTTTAATCTAAACAAAACCCAAAGTCTAAACGATGCCCTAAGGGCTGTATATATGGAGGAAGAGGGGGGAATTTCGTGGCCCTTGGTGGAGGAGTCCGAAATCATCCCTATCTCTTGTTTCCCCACACATACGGACTCTAAAAATAGCCTATACTTATGTATTTCGAAATTACATGGGCCTGGCCCAATAATAAGGTGACGCAGCACCTAAAATAGCCTCGGGACGAAATTTATGAAGTGGCATCTTGTATATTTCGTCCAAGGCTTCATGCACCCATTATGGTGGCTTCAAAGTCCTGAAATCATCACTTGTCACTCCGTTCTTGTTTCCCTTGCGCATGCCATCATCTCCATGCTTGTTCTTGCTCCAATGTTCATCCTTCTCCAAGCTAGGCCCTTCATTTGTAAGCAAAACAAATGTATCCAATTTAGGCAGCATCATATTCTCATGAACATTAGAATCATTACCAAGAAACGAAAGTACCTGGTAATTTAATTGGCGTGCACGAGCTCTAGTAATTGGTCCAGTATGTATAGCAGCAGGGGCTGTGGGTGTAACAATTGTATTGATGTCCTCATCACGCCGTGACCTCATTAGTGTTCTAGGCTCGCGTCTCTAGTCCGTTCTTGCCTAGGACCAGCACAGTACCGTCGTTGAGCGTTTATTCAACATTGCATCTTTGAATTGATTATTGCTAATCTTTTGCTACCATATATAGCCAACCCAGCTCCACATATTTCTACACCGTGTATACGTACGCTCCCCTGGCAATCGCTTTACTCAATATTCGGAGTTACTTGACACCGCTGGTTGCCGATCACCGCCTGCTGCATGGTAAGAACTTGTAAGACATTGATATTTGCTTTACTGTGAGCGTTTTACCACCACATCCTAGTAGTTATAGGAACATTATTTTTGGGTTTTGTTTCTTGTTCTACTAATCATGACAGGATCCAGAGTCAATTCATGGGCTTTGTCGATCGCGGGAGACGTGCCACCACCTTTGCAAACACCACAACCGTCACGAGAGGTGCACAAACATCCAAATGCACATGATCAAGTTAATGTATCTATACCACCATTTAATGGCCGTTTTAAACCTGCTTTATATATTGAATGGGAGTTTGACATAAAAAATATATTTGCTTCCCATAATTTCGATGAACATAAAAAGGTTAAGGTTGCGGTTGGTTCTTTCACTGGTTATGCTTTGGTTTGGTGGAGTGAATATTGTCGGTTACACCCTGATTATATACCTACTACTTGGGATGATTTGAAACTTGCCATGCGACATACTTTCGTCCCTGCTTATTATACTCGTGACATGATTAAGAAGTTGCAACACTTAAAACAAGGTAGTGAAACTGTAACAAAATATTATGATGATTTACAAACTACCTTGTTGCATTCCTCTTTAGAAGAAAGTGAAGATGATTTTATGGATAGATTTTGGGGAGGATTAAACTGTGATATTCAAGAGATACTAATTCATGAAGAGTGTTATCCTATGGACCATTTGTTTCATCTTGCTTGCAAAGCTGAACAGGAAATAAAACGACGTGTTGGCCACGAGGAGAACAAGCGCACGATGCACATTCCAAGAGTTGATATGATTGTTCCTTCAACTACTAGGCATACTATGACAACCACATCCGTTGTTGTCAGGACTACATCACCTCCACCATGTGACACATCGCCCCCGAGAGTGGCTACATCATCTGAGTTGATCATAAGAGGTAATGACAAAGGTACTGATCTTCCATCTCTACATGAGAATGATGAATGCCTTGTCAATTTGAATGCACCATCTGATGAGCTACCCACTACTTTGATCACACCACCTATTTTAGAGGACTACGTTGATAATTTGACTTTGCCATGTGATCAAACAACTGAAATACCAACAATTTTGAGTGCACCCATTGAATTAACTATCGATGCAAAAGAACCAATGTTTAATCATTTTGATATGACCTCTAATCTTGGTGATGATTCTGTGTTGAATGACTTATTGCATGTTTGCTTATTTAAGCATGTTGTAGCATGTAAATTTGATGCAAGTAAGGTTTATTCACCAATGTTGGGATGGTTTAATGATGAACATTGTCAATCTTTTGAAATGAATAAGAGCTTCACTTATATGTGCAAACTGAGTTGCAATATTTTCATGCCTTCTACTTCTTGTGCTAATTTTTTGGCTTTAGATTTTATGAACTATGCAAGTTACTCATCTATTCATGTGTCATATATGCAAAAATCAAGGGAAGTAAAAATGAATGACATATACATATACAACATGTACACCTTGTCTCTTTTGTTAGCCACATTTCAGATTAAGCAACGCCGAGGACGGCTTTATTTTCAAGAAGGGGAGGATGATGAGGACATGACTACCTTGGATATTACCAAAAATATTGCATATATGCATATTTGTCAGGTGATTTCTAGTGCAAACTATTCAATAATCTATTTATGTTATCCAGAACAAAAATACTTCACACACTTTTGTGTTTTGTCTAATTGCAGGTGTATGGGACATTTGTACAATCCACATATGAAGATAAGGAAGAAAGAGATGTTTATTTGCTGTCCAAAAAGTTCTTTCACGTCACTTTTGGCCCAAGAGAAGATAGAGTCCAAGTCTCTCACGTTCTGGATTCAGATTCGGACTGCACAGACATACCTGACTCAAAACGCACACAAGTTTTTCATACGGACTTCGAATTGGGTGATTCTTTTTTTGTTGGAAACTAGATTTCGTGCACTTTCCAACCCAATTGGAATCACCTTCAAATTCGTCCGGAGCGTTGAGTTGTGGACGAAACAATCTGATGCTGCAGCAGAATCCGAGTCAAACTACAAGTCCAAAGGTGTTACATCACCTCCACTTGGGCCCATTGGCCTTGTACGACCTAGATTTAATTTTAGGCTGCCTTGGGACGTCCTCCCACCTCCTTGGCCGCCACCCCTTGCTCCTATATAAGTAGATCCATCTAGTAGCTTTTCCTTGGGATTTGTTTAGTTAAAAGTTAGCCATTGCAACTTCGTGTACTTCGTTTGTGTCCAACGACCAGACCAAGACCGCTTACGGATCCCCACCATTATCAATACCTCATATATATTTGCAATATTCAGATTGCTTTATCATATTCTTGCTCGTTCTTCGATTGCTTGCAGGAATAGACCTTCGTGGTCAGGCTGACCGTGCTTCCGGCATCGTCAGTAACCTCAGGAGATTGGTTTAGCGATTGCTAAGGCGCAACGTCGTGCACGTTTGTAGTCGGATCGTCAAAGTCGTCTCCACCAAATCGATAGTTATCATCTCATCGAAAGATCGGGACACCCTCGCCTCTATCAAGTGGTATCAGTTTTTAGGTTGCTCGGTGAGAATTTCCAGTTTTTCCTAGATTAGATTTATTTTCTTACCTATTGTCCAAGAAAAATCCACAAAAAAGAGTTAGATCTATTCATCCTTTGTCCAAGCCAGTCTGAGCCTTTGTAATTTTCTTTTCATTGCTTGCATAGTTGAATTATCGGTTGCATCGTCGTGTCGAGTTGCTGGTCTTAGTGTCTAGGTCGTTTAGACTTTTAAGATATGGATATTTGCTTTACTGTGAGCGTTTTACCACCACATCCTAGTAGTTATAGGAACATTATTTTTGGGTTTTGTTTCTTGTTCTACTAATCATGACAGGATCCAGAGTCAATTCATGGGCTTTGTCGATCGCGGCAGACGTGCCACCACCTTTGCAAATACCACAACCGTCACGAGAGGTGCACAAACATCCAAATGCACATGATCAGGTTAATGTATCTATACCACCATTTAATGGCCGTTTTAAACCTGCTTTATATATTGAATGGGAGTTCGACATAAAAAATATATTTGCTTCCCATAATTTCGATGAACATAAAAAGGTTAAGGTTGCGGTTGGTTCTTTCACTGGTTATGCTTTGGTTTGGTGGAGTGAATATTGTCGGTTACACCCTGATTATATACCTACTACTTGGGATGATTTGAAACTTGCCATGCGACATACTTTCGTCCCTGCTTATTATACTCGTGACATGATTAAGAAGTTGCAACACTTAAAACAAGGTAGTGAAACTGTAACAAAATATTATGATGATTTACAAACTACCTTGTTGCATTCCTCTTTAGAAGAAAGTGAAGATGATTTTATGGATAGATTTTGGGGAGGATTAAACCGTGGTATTCAAGAGATACTAATTCATGAAGAGTGTTATCCTATGGACCATTTGTTTCATCTTGCTTGCAAAGCTGAACAGGAAATAAAACGACGTGTTGGCCACGAGGAGAACAAGCGCACGGTGCACATTCCAAGAGTTGATATGATTGTTCCTTCAACTACTAGGCATACTATGACAACCACATCCGTTGTTGTCAGGACTACATCACCTCCACCATGTGACACATCGCCCCCGAGAGTGGCTACATCATCTGAGTTGATCATAAGAGGTAATGACAAAGGTACTGATCTTCCATCTCTACATGAGAATGATGAATGCCTTGTCAATTTGAATACACCATCTGATGAGCTACCCACTACTTTGATCACACCACCTATTTTAGAGGACTACGTTGATAATTTGACTTTGCCATGTGATCAAACAACTGAAATACCAACAATTTTGAGTGCACCCATTGAATTAACTATTGATGCGAAAGAACCAATGTTTAATCATTTTGATATGACCTCTAATCTTGGTGATGATTCTGTGTTGAATGACTTATTGCATGTTTGCTTATTTAAGCATGTTGTAGCATGTAAATTTGATGCAAGTAAGGTTTATTCACCAATGTTGGGATGGTTTAATGATGAACATTGTCAATTTTTTGAAATGAATAAGAGCTTCACTTATATGTGCAAACTGAGTTGCAATATTTTCATGCCTTCTACTTCTTGTGCTAATTTTTTGGCTTTAGATTTTATGAACTATGCAAGTTATTCATCTATTCATGTGTCATATATGCAAAAATCAAGGGAAGTAAAAATGGATGACATATACATATACAACATGTACACCTTGTCTCTTTTGTTAGCCACATTTCAGATGAAGCAACGCCGAGGACGGCTTTATTTTCAAGAAGGGGAGGATGATGAGGACATGACTACCTTGGATATGACCAAAAATATTGCATATATGCATATTTGTCAGGTGATTTCTAGTGCAAACTATTCAATAATCTATTTATGTTATCCAGAACAAAAATACTTCACACACTTTTGTGTTTTGTCTAATTGCAGGTGTATGGGACATTTGTACAATCCACATATGAAGATAAGGAAGAAAGAGATGTTTATTTGCTGTCCAAAAAGTTCTCTCACGTCACTTTTGGCCCAAGAGAAGATAGAGTTCAGGTCTCTCACGTTCTGGATTCAGATTCGGACTGCACAGACACACCTGACTCAAAACACACACAAGTTTTTCACACGGACTCCGAATTGGGTGATTCTTTTTTTGTTGGAAACTAGATTTCGTACACTTTCCAACCCAATTGGAATCACCTTCAAATTCGTCCGGAGCGTTGAGTTGTGGACGAAACAATCTGATGCTGCAGCAGAATCCGAGTCAAACTACAAGTCCAAAGGTGTTACATCACCTCCACTTGGGCCCATTGGCCTTGTACGACCTAGATTTAGTTTTAGGCTGCCTTGGGACGTCCTCCCACCTCCTTGGCCGGCACCCCTTGCTCCTATCTAAGTAGATCCATCTAGTAGTTTTTCCTTGGGATTTGTTTAGTTAAAAGTTAGCCATTGCAACTTCGTGTACTTCGTTTGTGTCCAACGACCAGACCAAGACCGCTTACGGATCCCCACCTTTATCTATCAATACTTCATATATACTCACAATATTCAGATTGCTTTTATCATATTCTTGCTTGTTCTTCGATTGCTTGCAGGAATAGACCTTCGTGGTCAGGTTGATCGTGTTCCGGCGTGGTCAATAACCTCTCGGAGTTGGTTTAGCGATTGCTAAGGCAGAACATCGTTGCACGTTTGTAGTCGGATCGTCAAAGTCGTCTCCACAAAATCGATAGTTATCATCTCATCAAAAGATCGGGACACCCCGCCTCTATCAAATTTGAAGGTGAATCTAATTGGGTTGGAAAGAGCACGAAATCTAGTTTCCAACAAAAAAAGAATCACCCAATTCGGAGTCCGTATGAAAAAGTTGTTGGCGTTTTGAGTCAGGTATGTTTGTGCAGTCCGAATCTGAATCCAGAACGTGAGAGACTTGGACTCTATCTTCTCTTGGCCCAAAAGTGACGTGAGAGGACTTTTTGAACACAACCTAAACATCTCCTTTTCCCTTATCTTCATATGTGGATTGTACAAATGTCCCATACACCTGCAATTAGACAAAACACAAAAGTGTGTGAAGTATTTTTGTTCTGGATAACATAAATAGACTATTGAATAGTTTGCATTAGAAATCACCTGACAAATATGCATGTATGCAATATTTTTGGTCGTATCCAATGTAGTCATGTCCTCATCATCCTCCCCTTTTTGAAAACAAAGCCGTCCTCGGCATTGCTTAATCTTAAATGTGGCTAACAAAAGAGACAAGGTGTACATGTTGTATATGTATATGTCATCCATTTTAACTTCCCTTGATTTTTGCACATATGTCACATGTATACATGAGTAACTTTCATTGTTCATAAAATATAAAGCCAAAAAATTATCACAAGAAGTAGAAGGCATGAAAATATTACAACTCAGTTTGCACATATAAGTGAAGCTCTTATTCACTTCAAAAGATTGGCAATGTTCATCATTAAACCATCCTAACTTCTATGAATAAACCTTACTTGCATCAAATTTACATGCTACAACATGCTTAAATAAGCAAACATGCAATAAGTCATTGGACACAGAATCATCATCAAGATTAGAGGTCATCTCAAAATGATTAAACATTGGTTCTTTTGCATCAACAGTTAATTCAATGGTTGCACTCAAAATTGTTGATATTTCAGTTGTTTGATCACATGACGCATTCATGATTGTAAAAAGAGTCTCTAAAATAGGTGGTGTGCTCAACAACAGGTAACTCAACACATGATGCATTCAAGTTAAGTAGGCATGCTTCATTCTCATGTGAAGTTATATCATCAAGACCTTTACTGTTACCTCGCAGAGATGTAGCTGATGTAGGTACGGACGTTGACAATGTACCATACTCTTGAGATGATATCGCGCTCACAATCCGAGGTGGGGGTGTCTCGATCTTTCGATGAGATGATAACTATCGATCTGGTGGAGACGACTTTGACGATCCGACTACAAACGTGCACGACGTTGCGCCTTAGCAATCGCTAAACCAATCTCCTGAGGTTACTGACGATGCCGGAAGCACGGTCAGCGTGACCACGAAGGTCTATTCCTGCAAGCAATCGAAGAACGAGCAAGAATATGATAAAGCAATCTGAATATTGCAAATATATATGAGGTATTGATAATGGTGGGGATCCGGAAGCGGTCTTGGTCTGGTCGTTGGACACAAACGAAGTACACGAAGTTGCAATGGCTAACTTTTAACTAAACAAATCCCCAGGAAAAAGCTACTAGATGGATCTACTTATATAGGAGCAAGGGGTGGCGGCCAAGGAGGTGGGAAGACGTCCCAAGGCAGCCTAAAACTAACCCTAGGTCGTACAAGGCTCATGGGCCCAAGTGGAGGTGATGCAACACCTTTGGGCTTATAGTTTGACTCGGATTCTGCTGCAACGTCAGATTGTTTCGTCCGTAACTCAACTCTCCGGACGAATTTGAAGGTGAATCTAATTGGGTTGGAAAGAGCACAAAATGTAGTTTCCAACAAAAAAAGAATCACCCAATTCGGAGTCCATATGAAAAAGTTGTTGGCTTTTTGAGTCAGGTATGTCTGTGCAGTCCGAATCTGAATCCAGAACGTGAGAGACTTGGACTCTATCTTCTCTTGGCCCAAAAGTGACGTGAGAGGACTTTTTGAACACAACCTAAACATCTCCTTTTCCCTTATCTTCATATGTGGATTGTACAAATGTCCCATACACCTGCAATTAGACAAAACACAAAAATGTGTGAAGTATTTTTGTTCTGGATAACATAAATAGACTATTGAATAGTTTGCATTAGAAATCACCTGACAAATATGCATGTATGCAATATTTTTGGTCGTATCCAAGGTAGTCATGTCCTCATCAGTAGGCATTTCCCGTAGAAAGAGGCTGCCATGTGGTGAATGGCTAGCACTTAGTCACTTTGAGGCTTGACACCGCATTGATTGATGATGTGGGCCATGGAGGAGTAGTTGAGTGAGGTGGTTGGCCTCTGCGAGTCCCGGCAGGCACTGCCAGGACATCTTGGATGCTTTCTTCTGGGGGTGACCCCACCCTCACCGAGCTCGCCTACCCGGCAAGGGAGGCTTTTCTCCTGGTTGTGTCTTGCTTCTCTGGCTTGATTTTGGTCCTCCTGATCTACATGTTGGTCCTTCGAATATCTTGGTCTCTTGCGTTCTGGCATGGCCTGGTGCCGTAGTCTCATTCCCGTGCATGTGCATAGTTCGAGCAATAGACCCAGGGTTTGTTGTACCGAAACATGGCCATTCTGTGTATGCAAAATAGCACAAAAAGTGGCAAGAAATAGGATACAAAGATTACAAGTATGTCAGTACAGAATCTGACTTCACCTACCAAGACTAATAGTTATTCTCTTTTAGTGGTAATCTTCTATTTGGGAGAGTTGCAGATTTGTTCGTAACAAAGAAAAAAAATGATTTTCCGAATCACTAACTTTAAGCACCAAGTATCATTTAAATAGGAATATGCAACACTAAGATTGAAGAATAGTGAACCTGACCAAAGGTTGGATGATCCATAGTTTGGTTGAGGATAGAATTACCAAGGAATTGATGATCCCACTCTCTCTAGTTTGGATGTCAAGGGTGCCCAACAATGTATTTTTCTAGATGGCTACTGCATAAGGGAAGATTGAACACATGTAAAATTTTACACAAGACCATAATTGATTCATACATCTGTCCCATGTGTCTCTAAGCCACAGAAACCTGCTCTCACCTATTCATTCAGTTTCCTGCAGCTAAAGTTGTTTGGTATGCTACTGGAATACTCCAAACTGCCAGGAAATCATCAATTGGAAGTGTTTCATGACTTTGCTCATCCTTTGGAATATTTTGGATCCTTGAAACTCTCAAGTTTTCAGACAATACATGCAACACGAGAATATGGCACGGCAAGTTGTTTTGAGACAATACATGAAGCAGGACAAGCACTCCCTCTTCAAGTAGCTCATGGATCTTAGGTGCAAAGATGACGCACGACAATATGGCATGACCAGGAGGAAGGGGATCCGGTGGGGGCATGGTGGGGTGTTGTGTACGGCGGTGATCTGGGATGGTGGCGGCAACGCCTAACACTAGCGGCAACACGAATGAACACTTGTCGGCCAGAGAACCATCAACCTCGGAGCACAGATGGACGGCAATGTCGACCGAGGAGACTCGCGGCGGCCATTGGGACCATATTGGCGGCAATGCATCACGTAACTCTAGAGAGGGACGAGGGATCGAGAGCGAGCGAGACTGGATTTTGGAACTAGGCATCGACATGATTAATAGATGTCTTCTAAATATCATGACAGAGATGGAGATAGAGATAATTGAGAGAGAGGCGTCCCCAGCAGCTAGCTCAACCAACATTGAACCCTGTCGTTGCTTGTCGATGCCTCAAACAGCAGCAACATGTAGCAGAAAAATCAGAGAAGGAAGCGCAGCTGCAGCTCCTCTGATGCAGGCGTTGGCTGCCATCACTGGAGGGGAGGGTGGGATGCAAGTTCAACAAAGAACAGATCAATTAACACGTAGACTGTACCACAAAATTGAGCTCAAACAGTATCAAGTTGATGAGCACGGGAGGCACATAGACCTCAAACAGTACCAATTTTTTTCATCTTTCAGTAGCAGCTCCCTAAATTCAAGATTGAACAATTCAACTAACAAATTCATGGTTAACCTTGCTGTTCAATTCAAGGAACAGTCAACACTTTAACAGTATCAACAAAATTTACCTCAAACAGTAGCCAATTGAGCCAAAATAGTGGTAAATCCTAACCAAGAGCAATGTCTCAATAGCCATGAACAAGAGCAGAGAGAGGAGGGGGCGAACTTACCTCAATAGCCATGGGTGGTGCGTCCCGAGTTGCAGCAAGGCAAGGTCGAACCCTCCTTTCTCAAGCATCCAACCCTTGCCCTGCATATTTACCATGGAGGATCAAACCAAATATTAGAGAGAGGAAGGGGGAAGAGATAGGGGATGGGATGAACTCACCCCAGGGCTACCTGGCTAAGGAGCATCATCTTGGAGACGGAGCTACGTGTGGGGGCGCGGTGGGCGTCAGAGAAGAGTCGCCAAAGGTGCCAGAGCCACACCAGTGTGGAGGCGCCCGAAACCCTAGCCATGTTGAGGGCTTAAAGGTCACCACTGGTGGATGTTAGCGACGAATCCCGCTGGGGAAAAGACCCAGCGGAATGAGGCTAGCTCAGGGCGGTGCTACTCAAGCACGCGCCCATGACGTCCGCCTTCTCCTCCGCCTGGGTTGTAGCCGTCCGATGAAAAAGGGCATGATAACCCACAAGTATAGGGGATGGCAACAACTTTCAAGGGTACAGTATTCAACCCAAATTTATTGATTCGACACAAGGGGAGCCAAAGAATATTCTCAAGTATTAGCATCTGAGTTGTCAATTCAACCACACCTGGAAACTTAGTATCTGCAGCAGAGTGTTTAGTAGCAAAGTAATACGATAGTGGTGGTAACGGTAACAAATGAGTGATGAAAGCAAAGTAATATTTTTGGTATTATGTAGTGATTGTAACAATAGCAACGGGAAAGTAAATAAGCGTAAACCAGTATATGGAAAGCTCGTAGGCATCGGATCAGTGATGGCTAATTATGCCGAAGGCGGTTCATCATGTAACAGTCATAACATAGGGTGACACAGAACTAGCTCCAATTCATCAATGTAATGTAGGCATGTATTCCGAATATAGTCATACGTGCTTATGGAAAAGAACTTGCATGACATCTTTTGTCCTACACTCCCGTGGCAGCGGGGTCCTAATGGAAACTAAGGGATATTAAGGCCTCCTTTTAATAGAGAACCGGAACAAAGCATTAGCACATAGTGAATACATGAACTCCTCAAACTATGGTCATCAGCGGTAAGTATCCCGATTATTGTCTCTTCGGGGTTAATGGACCATAACACATAATAGGTGACTATAGACTTGCAAAATAGGATCAAGAACTCTCATATATTGATGAAAACATAATAGGTTCAGATATGAAATCATGGCACTCGGGCCCTAGTGACAAGCATTAAGCATAGCAAAGTCATAGCAACATCAATCTCAGAACATAGTGGATACTAGGGATCAAACCCTAACAAAACTAACACGATTACATGATAAATCTCATCCAACCCATCATCGTCCAGCAAGCCTACGATGGAATTACTCACGCACGGCGGTGAGCATCATGAAATTGGTGATGGAGGATGGTTGATGATGACGACGGCGACGAATCCCCCTCTCCGGAGCCCCGAACGGACTCCAGATCAGCCCTCGCGAGAGGTTTTAGGGCTTGGCAGCGGCTCCGTATTGTAAAACGCGATGATTTCTTCTCTCCTATTTTTTTTCTCCCCGAAAGCATATATATAGAGTTGGAGTCAGAGTCGGGAAGTCTCCAGGGGGGCCACGAGGTAGGGCGGCGCCCCCACCCTCGTGGAAAGGGTGTGGGCCCCCTGGTCTTCATCTTTGGCGAGGATTTTTTATTATTTATTGTAAGATATTCCGTGGAGTTTCAGGTCATTCCGAGAACTTTTGTTTTCTGCACATAAAACAACATCATGGCAATTCTGCTGAAAACAGCGTCAGTCCGGGTTAGTTCCATTCAAATCATACAAGTTAGAGTCCAAAACAAGGGCAAAAGTATTTGGAAAAGTAGATACGAAGGAGACGTATCAATTCCCCCAAGCTTAAACCCTTGCTTGTTCTCAAGCAATTCAGTTGACAATCTGAAAGAAATAAAGAAAAACTTTTACAAACTCTATTTGCTCTTGTTGTTGTAAATATGTCAAGCTAGCAATCAAGTTTTCAGCAAATACTATAACTAACCATATTTGCAATAATTCTCAGATCTCATGATTACCCATATCAATAGCATAATCAACTAGCAAGCCATAATAATAAATCTCGGATGACAACACTTTCTCAAAACAATCATAATATGCTATAACAAGATGGTATCTCGCTAGCCCTTTCTGAGACCGCAAAACATAAATGCAGAGCACCTTTAAAGATCAAGTACTGACTAGACATTGTAATTCATGGTAAAAGAGATCCAATCATAGTCACACCCAATATAAATTAACAGTGATGAATGCAAATGACAGCTTCGCTCTCCAGCTAGTGCTTTTAATAAGAGGATGATGACTCAACATAAAAGTAAATAGATAGGCCCTTCGCAGAGGGAAGCAGGGATTTGTAGAGGTGCCAGAGCTCGGTTTTGAAATAGAGATAATTAACATTTTGAGCGGTATACTTTCATTGTCAACATAACAACCAAGAGATGGCGATATCTTCCATGCTACACACATTATAGGCGGTTCCCAAACAGAATGGTAAAGTTTATACTCCCCCTCCACCAACAAACATCAATCCATGGCTTGCTCGAAACAACGAGTGCCTCCAACATACATCAGGTCCCAGGGGGAGTTTTGTTTTGTAATTATTTTTGATTTAGTTTGCATAAAGCATGGGACTAGGCATCCCGGTGACTAGCCATTTTCTCGTGAGTGAGGAGCGGAGTCCACTCCTCTTGAGAATAACCCACCTAGCATGGAAGATACATGCATCCCTAGTTGATACATGAGCTATTCGAGCATACCAAACAGGATGATTATTTGAAGGTTTAGAGTTTGGCACATACAAATTTACTTGGAATGGCAGGTAGATATCTGATATAGGAAGGTATAGTGGACTCATCTGGAATAACTTTGGGGTTTAAGGGATTGGATGCACAAGCAGTATTCCCGCTTAGTATAGGTGAAGGCTAGCAAAAGACTGGGAAGCGACCAACTAGAGAGCGACAACAGCCATGTACATGCATTAAAATTAATAAACATTGGATGCAAGCATGAGTAGGATATAATCCACCATGAACATAAATATCGTGAAGGCTATGTTGATTTGCTTCAACTACATGCGTGAACATGTGCCAAGTCAAGTCACTTAAATCATTCAAAGGAGGATACCACCCCATCATACCACATCATAACCATCTCAATAGCATGTTGGCACGCAAGGTAAACCATTATAACTCATAGCTAATCAAGCATGGCACAAGCAACTATGATCTCTAATTGTCATTGCAAGCATGTTTATTCATAACAAGCTGAATCAAGAACGATGAACTCATCATATTTACAAAAACAAAAGAGGTCGAGTTCATACCAGCTTTTCTCATCTCAGTCAGTCCATCATATATCATCATAATTTCCTTTCACTTGCAGGACCGAACGATGTGAATAATAATAAGAGTGCGTGTGTATTGGACTAAGCTGGAATCTTTGAGCATTTAATAAACAGGAGAAGACAAAGCAATATGGGCTCTTTGTTAAATCAACAATAAAGCATATAAGAGCCACTTCAACAATTTATTTATGGTCTTCTCCTACTGACCCCCAAAGAAAGAAAAGAAATAAAACTATTTACACGGGAAAGCTCCCAACAAGCAAAAGAAGAACAAGAAATATTTTTGGCTTTATTTTTTAATTACTACTACAAACATGGAAAGTAAATTAATTAAAGGCTACAACTAATTTTTTTTGGTTTTTTCTTAAGATTTATCAAGCACACAAGAAGAAAGCATAAAAGGAAATAAACTAGCATGGATGATACAATGAAAAAGTATGAGCACCGACATCTAGCAATGAGTGTGTGTGAACATAAATGTAATCTTGGTGAGAAATACGTACTCCCCCAAGCTTAGGCTTTTGGCCTAAATTGGTTTATGGCCACGGCTGGCCTGGCTGATATCCATAATAATAGTTGTTGGGGTCGTACTGTGATGAGGAAGAAGAAGGCTCCGATTGCCACTGGCTGGCAATCATCTTCGGATCCCACTGATAGTTAGACTGTCGTGAAGGAACAAATGGTGGTTCCGGTTCTGGCTCCTCGGCTGGTGTAGGGTTCCGGTAAGCGTGAATAGCCGTCAACGGAACAAGGTACGTGCCTACAGTCAAATCAAACAAAGAAGGAGCAGGCAAGGTAATAGTCTCAGGATGATGTTTATTAAAGAACAATTGATATTTAAGCTCTCCTGCCATATTCTTAATAATAAAATCATGGGCCACCATACTTTTATAATCTAGATAAACACGAGGCAGCACTTTTTCTTGCTTCTCAGCATGCCTAATAGCTATGTTAAAATGTGCAGCTAGGCGTGTAGCATAGATGCCTCCAAAGATGGGACCCTTAGTACGGTTCATACTTAACCGTCTAGCAATAATGCTGCCCATACTAAAAGAGTTATCACCGTATAAGCCGTGGTGCAAAATAATAATATTAGGGATACTCAGGTTTCCACAGTTTCCACGACCAATTAAGCAACGACTAGCAAATAATGCAAAGTAGCGTAAAATAGGAAAACATATGCTAGTGATTCGTGCGTCGAAAACCTTCCTTGTTTCCCCTACAGTGATAGTGTCAATAAATCCCTCCACATCATCACGATGTGCTTCTTCTGTCTTGCCCTCAAAAGGGACTAAACAAATCCGACAGAAATCATAAAGTGACATCTCCTTATGCTCATCATATAAATGAAATTCCATCGTAGGTGGTGAGTTCTTAGAATGAAAATGAAAGTTTTGCACAAAAGTATTTGTGAGCAAGAGATACTGATCGCATTGGTCGTGGAGGAAAGAGGTAAGGCCTGCAGTCTGAGCCAACTCATGAAAATCTTCATAAATCCCGGATGCTCTTAAGAAATCCTCGAAAGGCCATTCACACGACCGAACCTCCGCGGTGCGCGGCAAATTATACTTAGGCTTCGGTGCCTTTTCCTTCGAGCTTTGGCTCGATGATCCCCTCAATAATCTCCTCATCATTTTCTGGGAAATTCTGAAATTTTTAGTAACTTCAAAATAAAAATAAACCAAACTCAATAATATTGATAGCAACTACTCCTACAAGTGCCTAGGGCCTATATCATGCATCAAAACTACTTTTGACCATATAAATTTGGCATGCAAGCTCAAGAACAGGGTCACCTAAGCAGCAAAAATTTGCAATGAATAAAGCACTAGAACAAAAACTAATTGGACCAATGGAGGAGTCACATACCAAGGAACAATCTCCCCAAGCAGTTTTGTGAGAGGTGCTTTGAGCAAGGAGATCGAAAATGGCAGCAAAGAGGGCTGGAACTCGTGCTTGAGTTGGTTTTTTGTGTTTGTGGGAGGAAGAAGAAGAGGATGGGTGCAGGAATAAGTGGAGGAGGGCCACCGTGGGCCCACGAGGCAGGGGGGCACGCCCTAGAGGGGTAGGCGCGCCCTCCACCCTCGTGGCAAGGTGGCTGCCCCCCTGGTGTGTTCTTTGTTCCATAAATCCTCAAATATTCTAGAAAAAACATATTTAATTTTCAGGGCATTTGGAGAACTTTTATTTTCGAGGTATTTTTATATTGCACGGATAATCAGATAACAGACAGAAAATTATTTGTTTTTACTTTATTTCAACTAAATAACAGAAAGTATAGAGAGGGTACAGAAGGTTGTGCTTCTAGTTTCATCCATCTCATGCTCATCAAAAGGAATCCACTAATAAGGTTGATCAAGTCTTGTTAATAACGCATTCCGATTAACATGAAACCGGAGAAATTTCGAATGACACTAGGTTACCTCAACGGGGATATGCATATCCCCAATAATAAGTATATCATATTTCTTCTTGACAGTAGGAAGAGGAAATTCAAAACCTCCAAATATAATCGATGGAATTTTTCCAATAGAGTTGATACTATGAACTTGAGGTTGTTTCCTCGGAAAGTGTACCATATGCTCATTACCATTAACATGAAAAGTGACATTTCCTTTGTTGCAATCATGATAGAGGCAAAGGTGTCCCGTCTTTCGATGAGATGATGGATATCGCTTTGGTGGCAGTCGACTTTGACGATCCGACTATGAACGTGCGAGGACGTCGCGCCTTAGCAATCGCTAAACCAACTCCGAGAGGTTATTGACCACGCCGGAGCACGATCAACCTGACCACGAGGGTCTGTTTCATGCGAGCAAACGAAGAACAAGCAAGAAACTGAGATTGCAATCTGGATATTGCGAATATAAGATGAAAACTTTATGATAGAGGCGAGGGTGTCCCGATCTTTCGATGAGATGATAACTATCGATTTGGTGGAGACGACTTTGACGATCCGACTACAAACGTGCACGACGTTGCGCCTTAGCAATCGCTAAACCAACTCCGAGAGGTTACTGACGATGCTGGAAGCACGGTCAGCCTGACCACGAAGGTCTATTCCTGCAAGCAATCGAAGAACGAGCAAGAGTATGATAAAGCAATTTGAATATTGCGAATATATATGAAGTATTGATAATGGTGGGGATCCGTAAGCGGTCTTGGTCTGGTCGTTGGACACAAACGAAGTACACAAAGTTGCAATGGCTAACTTTTAACTAAACAAATCCCAAGGAAAAAGCTACTAGATGGATCTACTTATATAGGAGTAAGGGGTGGCGGCCAAGGAGGTGGGAGGACGTCCCAAGGCAGCCTAAAACTAAATCTAGGTCGTACAAGGCCAATGGGCCCAAGTGGAGGTGATGTAACACCTTTGGACTTGTAGTTTGACTCGGATTCTGCTGCAGCATCAGATTGTTTCGTCCACAACTCAACGCTCCGGACGAATTTGAAGGTGATTCCAATTGGGTTGGAAAGTGCACGAAATCTAGTTTCCAACAAAAAAAGAATCACCCAATTCGGAGTCCGTATGAAAAACTTGTGTGCGTTTTGAGTCAGGTGTGTCTGTGCAGTCCGAATCTGAATCCAGAACGTGAGAGACTTGGACTCTATCTTCTCTTGGGCCAAAACTGACGTGAGAGAACTTTTTGGACAGCAAATAAACATCTCTTTCTTCCTTATCTTCATATGTGGATTGTACAAATGTCCCATACACCTGCAATTAGACAAAACACAAAAGTGTGTGAAGTATTTTTGTTCTGGATAATATAAATAGATTATTGAATAGTTTGCACTAGAAATCACCTGACAAATATGCATATATGCAATATTTTTGGTCATATCCAAGGTAGTCATGTCCTCATCACTTTATTGATCAAGGTGGGGTTCTGTGATGCCTTTGTCTGGTCGTTGAACACAAACGAAGTACGCGAAGTTGCAGCTATGGCGAACTTTTAATCTAAACAAAACCCAAAGTCTAAACGATGCCCTAAGGGCTGTATATATGGAGGAAGAGGGGGGAATTTCGTGGCCCTTGGTGGAGGGGTCCGAAATCAACCCTATCTCTTGTTTCCCCACACATACGGACTCTAAAAATAGCCTATCCTTATGTATTTCGAAATTACATGGGCCTGGCCCAATAATAAGGTGACACAGCACCTAAAATAGCCTCGGGACGAAATTTATGAAGTGGCTTCTTGTATATTTCGTCCAAGGCTTCATGCACACATTATGGTGGCTTCAAAGTCCTGAAATCATCACTTGTAACTCCGTTCTTGTTCCCCTTGCGCATGCCATCATCTCCATGCTTGTTCTTGCTCCAATGTTCATCCTTCTCCAAGCTAGGCCCTTCATTTGTAAGCAAAACAAATGTATCCAATTTAGGCAGCATCATATTCTTATGAACATTAGAATCATTACCAAGAAAGAAAGTACCTGGTAATTTAGTTGGCGTGCGCGAGCTCTAGTAATTGGTCCAGTATGTATAGCAGCAGGGCCTGTGGGTGTAACAATGGTATTGGTGTCCTCATCATCCTCCCCTTCTTGAAATGAAGTCGTCCTCGACGGAAACTCATCTTCCTCACCCAAATAAGGCTTCAAATCTGCAATGTTAAAAGTGGGACTAACCCCAAAATCTGCAGGCAGCTCAAGTTTATATGCATTATCATTTATTTTCTCTAACACCTTAAAGGGACCATCAGCCCGTGGCATGAGCTTTGATTTGCGCAAATCAGGAAATCTATCCTTACGCAAATGTAACCAAACAAGATCTCCAGGTGCAAACACAACATGTTTTCTACCCTTATCTCCCGCAAGTTTATATTTGGCATTCATACGCTCAATGTTTTCCTTAGTTAACTCATGCATTTTTAAAATCAATTCAGCACGTTGTTTAGCATCAAAATTAACCTTCTCTGAAGATGGAAGAGGCAACAAATCAATAGGTGCACGAGGTAGGAAACCATACACAACTTCAAAAGGGCACATCTTAGTAGTAGAATGCAATGAACGATTATAAGCAAATTCAATATGAGGCAAGCATTCCTCCCACATTTTCTTATTATTCTTCAAAATAGCCCTAATCATAGTAGACAACGTTCTATTGACTACTTCAGTTTGTCCATCAGTTTGGGGGTGACAAGTAGTACTAAAAAGCAGTTTAGTCCCCAACTTAGCCCATAAACATCTCCAAAAGTGGCTAAGAAATTTAGTATCACGATCTGAAACAATAGTATTTGGCACACCATGCAAGCGAATAATTTCACGAAAGAACAAATCAGCAATATTAACAGCATCATCGCTTTTATGACATGGTATAAAGTGTGCCATTTTTGAGAATCTATCCACGACAACAAATATGCTATCCCTCCCCTTCTTTGTTCGAGGTAAACCTAAAACAAAGTCCATAGATATATCCTCCCAAGGAACACTAGGTACAGGCAAAGGCATATATAAACCATGAGGATTGAGTCGTGACTTAGCTTTTTGACATGTAGTGCAGCGAGCAATAAAACGCTCAACATCCCGTCTCATCTTTGGCCAAAAGAAATGTGTAGCAAGTACGTCCTTCGCTTCTTCACGCCAAAGTGTCCCATTAATCCTCCTCCATGCGCCTCCTGCAACAACAAAAGACGAACGGAGCTAGCTGGAATGCATAGCTTGTTAGCACGAAACACAAATCCATCGTTAACGATAAACTTCTTCCACATTCTTCCTCCTTTGCAATTCTGCATTACATCTTTAAAATCGGCATCATGCACATATTGATCTTTGATGGTCTCCAAACCAAATATTTTGAAGTCAAGTTGTGAAAGCATAGTATAGCGACGAGACAATGCATCAGCAATAACATTTTCTTTTCCCTTCTTGTGTTTAATGACATAAGGGAAAGTCTCAATGAATTCAACCCATTTAGCATGTCTACGATTCAGTTTAGCTTGACTTTTAATATGTTTCAAAGATTCATGATCAGAATGTATAACAAATTCTTTGGGCCATAAATAATGTTGCCATGTTTCTAAAGTCCGAACAAGAGCATATAATTCTTTATCATAAGTAGAATAATTCAGACTAGGCCCACTCAATTTTTCAGAAAAGTATGCAACAGGTTTGCCATCTTGTAATAACACACCTCCTAATCCAATTCCACTAGCATCACATTCAAGCTCAAAAGTCTTATTAAAATCAGGAAGTTGGAGTACAGGAGCATGTGTCAACTTATCTTTCAATACCGAGAAGGCTTCTTCCTGTGCGGTACCCCAAAGAAAAGGCACATCTTTCTTTGTAAGCTCATTGAGAGGTGCAGCAATGGTGCTGAAATCTCTCACAAAACACCTATAGAATCCAGCGAGGCCAAGAAAACTCCTCACTTGTGTGACCGTTTTGGGCTGCGGCCAACTCTCAATAGCTTCAATCTTGGCTTTATCAACTTCAATTCCCTGTGGAGTAACAACATAGCCAAGAAAAGATACTCGGTCGGTGCAAAAGGTGCACTTCCCAAGGTTACCAAACAAACGTGCATCACGTAGAGCAATAAAAACAGCACGTAAATGTTCCAAATGTTCTTCCAAAGATCTGCTATAAATCAATATGTCATCAAAGTAAACTACCACAAATCGTCCAATGAAAGCACGTAAAACTTCATTCATTAATCTCATGAAAGTACTAGGTGCATTAGTTAACCCAAAAGGCATGACTAACCACTCATATAATCCAAACTTAGTTTTAAATGCTGTTTTCCATTCACCTCCCAATTTCATACGAATTTGATGGTAGCCACTACGCAAATCAACTTTGGAGAATATTGTAGAGCCACTCAATTCATCAAGCATATCATCTAGCCTAGGAATAGGATGACGATAACGAATAGTAATTGATAGAGGCAAAGGTGTCCCGTCTTTCGATGAGATGATGGATATCGCTTTGGTGGAAGTCGACTTTGACGATCCGACTACGAACGTGCGAGGACGTCGCGCCTTAGCAATCGCTAAACCAACTCCGAGAGGTTATTGACCACGCCGGAGCACGATCAACCTGACCACGAGGGTCTGTTTCCTGCGAGCAAACGAAGAACAAGCAAGAAACTAAGATTGCAATCTGGATATTGCGAATATAAGATGAAAGCTTTATTGATCAAGGTGGGGTTCTGTGACGCCTTTGTCTGGTCGTTGAACACAAACGAAGTACGCGAAGTTGCAGCTATGGCGAACTTTTAATCTAAACAAAACCCAAAGTCTAAACGATGCCCTAAGGGCTGTATATATGGAGGAAGAGGGGGGAATTTCGTGGCCCTTGGTGGAGGAGTCCGAAATCAACCCTATCTCTTGTTTCCCCACACATACGGACTCTAAAAATAGCCTATACTTATGTATTTTGAAATTACATGGGCCTGGCCCAATAATAAGGTGACGCAGCACCTAAAATAGCCTCGGGACGAAATTTATGAAGTGGCATCTTGTATATTTCGTCCAAGGCTTCATGCACCCATTATGGTGGCTTCAAAGTCCTGAAATCATCACTTGTAACTCCGTTCTTGTTCCCCTTGCGCATGCCATCATCTCCATGCTTGTTCTTGCTCCAATGTTCATCCTTCTCCAAGCTAGGCCCTTCATTTGTAAGCAAAACAAATGTATCCAATTTAGGCAGCATCATATTCTCATGAACATTAGAATCATTACCAAGAAACGAAAGTACCTGGTAATTTAGTTGGCGTGCACGAGCTCTAGTAATTGGTCCAGTATGTATAGCAGCAGGGGCTGTGGGTGTAACAATTGTATTGATGTCCTCATCATTATCTTTCAATACCGTGAAGGCTTCTTCCTATGCGGTACCCCAAAGAAAAGGCACATCTTTCTTTGTAAGCTCATTGAGAGGTGCAGCAATGGTGCTGAAATCTCTCACAAAACGCCTATAGAATCCAGCGAGGCCAAGAAAACTCCTCACTTGTGTGACCGTTTTGGGCTGCGGCCAACTCTCAATAGCTTCAATGTTGGCTTTATCAACTTCAATTCCCTGTGGAGTAACAACATAGCCAAGAAAAGATACTCGGTCGGTGCAAAAGGTGCACTTCCCAAGGTTACCAAACAAACGTGCATCACGTAGAGCAATAAAAACAGCACGTAAATGTTCCAAATGTTCTTCCAAAGATCTGCTATAAATCAATATGTCATCAAAGTAAACTACCACAAATCGTCCAATGAAAGCACGTAAAACTTCGTTCATTAATCTCATGAAAGTACTAGGTGCATTAGTTAACCCAAAAGGCATGACTAACCACTCATATAATCCAAACTTAGTTTTAAATGCTGTTTTCCATTCATCTCCCAATTTCATACGAATTTGATGGTAGCCACTACGCAAATCAACTTTGGAGAATATTGTAGAGCCACTCAATTCATCAAGCATATCATCTAGCCTAGGAATAGGATGACGATAACGAATAGTAATATTATTAATGCCTCTACAATCAACACACATACGCGATGTACCATCCTTTGGAACAGCACAAGGACTAAGGGATTCGCGTATATAACCTTTGTCGAGAAGCTCTTGTACTTGACGCATAATCTCCTTCGTCTCCTCTGGATTGGTACGGTATGGTGCACGGTTTGGCAGTGAAGCACCGGGAATTAAGTCAATCTGATGCTCAATCCCTCGAATAGGCGGTAATCCCGGTGGCACGTCTTGTGGAAAAACGTCAGCGAACTCCTGCAAAATGTTAGTGACAGCAGGAGGCAAAGAGGAAGGCACGTCCTCGAATGAAAATAATGCCTCTTTGCACACAAAAGCATAGCAAACAGATTTGCTGAAATCTAGCTCATCAATATCAGATTTGGTGGCAAATAAACATGCACTTTTCAATTTAATTTCAGAAGCAACACTAGATGGTTTATTATTAGGCTTCATTTGTTGCTCAAATTCTTTTGCCACAATCTGATTTTCACTCTTATTCTTCTCCTGTTGTGCTTTATTAGCTCTATTAATATCATCTTTCAAAATGGAATCAGGAGTCATAGGAAGCAAAGTAATATTTTTGTCCTTATGAACAAGAGTATAGTGATTGCTTCTACCATGGTGTACAGAATTTTTATCAAATTGCCATGGTCTACCAAGTAATAAGGAACATGCTTGCATAGGTACCACATCACAATCAACATAATCAGCATATGTAGAGATACTAAAATGCACACGAACAGTACGTGTTACCTTAACCTTGCCGCTGTTGTTGAACCATTAGATGTAGTAAGGATGTGGATGTGGTCTTGTGGTGAGAGAAAGCTTCTCCACCATCTCCATGCTAGCCAAGTTGTTGCAACTACGTCCGTCTACGATGACGCGCACAGAACGTTCCTTCACAACTCCCTTGGTATGGAACAAATTGTGCCTCTGATTTTGCTCAGCTTGTGTGACCTGCACACTCAAAACACGTTGAGCAACTAAACATTCATACCTGTCAGCGTCTTCAGGAGCCATGTATTGCGTCTCATGATCAGAATCATCTCCATCATGTTCTTCACGTGTAATAAGAGCCAAAGTCTCCTCATCATAGTCACTAGCGGACTCATATCCACCATCCGCGGTAGCAATCATCACACGCGGAGATTTGCATTCTCTCGCATAATGACCTCCTCCCTTACAACAACGACAAATAATATCAGTTGTGTGCCCTGTTGATGCCCTGGAAGAAGAAGAACTCTGTGCAGGCCCGGCAGGTGCGCTCTTGGCAGATAATGGTGGTTGTTCCTGTTTTCTTGTATCACGGCTGTAGGAGGCACCTGATTGAGGTGCTCGTGCAGTTGAAGTAGAAGATGCACGCGGTGTCCATGATGAAGGTCGGCCTGCAGAAAAGTTAGTTCGCGCCAATGCTTGTCGATCCTGCACTTCACGTTCAGCTTTACAAGCAAGATGGAATAAACGAGTGATATTAGTATACTCCTTATAGTCTAGAATGGTCTGAATCTCTCTATTTAATCCACCCAGAAAACATGCAAGCATAGCTTCATTCTCCTCAACAATACCACATCGAATCATGCCAGTTTGTAATTCCTGATAATATTCTTCTACAGAATTTTTTCCTTGTCTTAAGCGCTGTAATTTTTGAAGCAATTCACGTTGATAATATGGTGGAACCCAACGAGTACGCATAGCAGTTTTCAAAGCAGCCCAAGTAGTTGGAATAGGATATAGTCTACAATGTTCAGACCACCATACACATGCAAAACTAGTGAAAGCACAAACAGCAGCAGCAACTCGTCTCTCCTCAGGATATTGTAAACATGTAAATCGTTGTTCAGTTTCTAACTCCCAAGTAAGATATATATCAGGAACATATCTACCCTCAAATGGTGGAATATTCAATTTCAGTTTAGGAATATGGACATCATCTCGTACCTGAGGTGGTGGTGCAGGCCTACCATTTCGAATATATACCTGAGGTCGACCTGCTGGTGGTGCTGCAGGTGGCTGCACGTAGTGCTGATTTTGATCAACCTCATCCTCATAATCGCCCGCATACTCATGATCCTCCTGGGTACCAGCAGCAGCAGTAGCAGGAGCCAAAGAAGCACCAACAGCAGTAGCAGCGGCACCAGAATTTTGTCCTGGCTCAATAGGAACACGCTGTGCTCGTCCATACTGATTCGGAAGGGGGCGTAGTTGTTGTTGTTGCAGAGGTGCGACAGGTGCAGCCGGTGGTGGAAGACGCGCAAGCAGTTCATTAAATCTGTTATCGAGCTTTGTTTCGAACGTCTTCTCAAGGCCAGTGATCTTCTCCATGGCCTCTTCAAAATTGTTCAGCACATCTTGTACCTGTTCAGTCATCATTTGCTGAAACTTATCATGAAGCTCCTTGTTCGATAAGTTCTCCTAGTCAACATCTTGTACCTGTTGAATATCACGGTTTAATCCTCCCCAAAATCTATCCATAAAATCATCTTCACTTTCTTCTAAAGAGGAATGCAACAAGGTAGTTTGTAAATCATCATAATATTTTGTTACAGTTTCACTACCTTGTTTTAAGTGTTGCAACTTCTTAATCATGTCACGAGTATAATAAGCAGGGACGAAAGTATGTCGCATGGCAAGTTTCAAATCATCCCAAGTAGTAGGTATATAATCAGGGTGTAACCGACAATATTCACTCCACCAAACCAAAGCATAACCAGTGAAAGAACCAACCGCAACCTTAACCTTTTTATGTTCATTGAAATTATGGGAAGCAAATATATTTTTTATGTCGAACTCCCATTCAATATATAAAACAGGTTTAAAACGGCCATTAAATGGTGGTATAGATACATTAACCTGATCATGTGCATTTGGATGTTTGTGCACCTCTCGTGACGGTTGTGGTATTTGCGAAGGTGGTGGCACGTCTCCCGCGATCGACAAAGCCCATGAATTGACTCTGGATCCTGTCATGATTAGTAGAACAAGAAACAAAACCCAAAAATAATGTTCCTATAACTACTAGGATGTGGTGGTAAAATGCTCACAGTAAAGCAAATATCAATGTCTTACAAGTTCTTACCATGCAGCAGGCGGTGATCGGCAACCAGCGGTGTCAAGTAACTCCGAATATTGAGTAAAGCGATTGCCGGGGGAGCGTACGTATACACGGTGTAGAAATATGTGGAGCTGGGTTGGCTATATATGGTAGCAAAAGATTAGCAATAATCAATTCAAAGATGCAATGTTGAATAAACGCTCAACGACGGTACTGTGCTGGTCCTATGCTAGACCGAACTAGAGACGCGAGCCTAGAACACTAATGAGGTCACGGCGTAGCACAACTAGCATCAATGAAGGATACTAAGTAGCTCTTGACAGCAAGATATAAGTGAAGATCACAACGGCAGTGAAGATAATGATGAAAAACAACTGCCAAGCAGGATATACAACAACTCTCTCTCCAACTTTCCTCTTGAAAAGTTTGAGACAATTTTCTGATAAATTCTTTCAAAGAATGCTACTAACTCAAGCTTTCCAATGCAAAAAGAATCACTCAATTCCGAGTTGATATGAGGAGTCAAAGAATTCTAAAACTGGCCTGAAAAATTGGAACAAGCTGTGTTCATGAACTTCGGAGGGCAAAAAAACCTATTTAGAAGCCGATTTTGAGGTGTCAAATATTGAACTAGCTTCTGCAACTATTTAGATGCGGCTCGTCGCTAGCTTCAATTTGAGTACTCACGGAGCCAAAACGGACTTCGTATGAGGAAGATACACCTGTTTTACTGAACAGTGCACAAAACAGATTCCAATCCGAATTCAGGTACGAAATTGATTCTAGATAGATCCAATTTTTTTTTCTTCTCTCTTTTTTTTCTCACGCTTTTTTTTTCTTTTTCTTCTCTCTCTTTTTCTTTTTTTTTTCTCTTTTTTTTCTCTATCTTCTTTTTTTTTTCTTTCCAAGACAAACTAGATAAGATGTAGATTGGATCAGGCGAAGATGTGAATGACCTCAACTATGATTATGACAATGAACAGTGCGTAACATGTGGTGGAAATTAATAGATGGGATGGTGGACAGCGGAAGGGATAATGATGCAGCGGCGGCGTGACTAATGTGAACAGAACTCTAAACTCTAAAGGAACTAGACGCTAAGACCAGCAACTGACACGACGATGCAACCGATAATTCAACTATGCAAGCAATGAATAAAAAATTGCAAAGGCTCAGACTGTCTTGGATAAAGGATGAACAGATCTAACTTTTTTTGTGTGGCTTTTTCTTGGACAATAGGTAAGAAAATAAATCTAATCTAGAAAAACTGGAAATTCTCACCGAGTAACCTGAAAACTGATACCACTTGATAGAGGCAAAGGGGTGTCCCGATCTTTCGATGAGATGATAACTATCAATTTGGTGAAGATGACTTTGACGATCCGACTACAAACGTGCACGACGTTGCGCCTTAGCAATCGCTAAACCAACTCCGAGAGGTTATTGACCACGCCGAAGCACAATCAACCTGACCACGAAGGTCTATTCCTGTAAGCAATCGAAGAACAAGCAAGAATATGATAAAGCAATCTGAATATTGCGAATATAGATGAAGTATTGATAAAGGTGGGGATCCGTAAGCGGTCTTGGTCTGGTCGTTGGACACAAACAAAGTACACGAAGTTGCAATGGCTAACTTTTAACTAAACAAATCCCAAGGGAAAAGCTACTAGATGGATCTACTTATATAGGAGCAAGGGGTCACGGCCTAGGAGGTGGGAGGACGTCCCAAGGCAGCCTAAAACTAACCCTAGGTCGTACAAGGCCAATGGGCCTAAGTGGAGGTGATGCAACACCTTTGGACTTGTTGTTTGACTCGGATTCTGCTGCAGCATCAGATTGTTTCGTCTATATCTCAACACTACGGAAGAATTTGAAGGTGAATCCAATTGGGCTGGAAAGAGCACAAAATCTAGAATCCAACCAAAAAAAGAATCACCCAATTCGGAGTCCGTATGAAAAAGTTGTTGGCGTTTTGAGACAGGTATGTCTGTGCAGTCCGAATCTGAATCCAGAACGTGAGAGACTTGGACTCTATCTTCTCTTGGCCCAAAAGTGACGTGAGAGAACTTTTTGAACAGCACTTAAACATCTCTTTCTCCCTTATCCTCATATGTGAATTGTACAAATATCCCATACACCTGCAATTAGACAAAACACAAAAGTGTGTGAAGTATTTTTGTTCTGGATAACATAAATAGATTATTGAATAGTTTGCACTAGAAATCACCTGACAAATATGCATGTATGCAATATTTTTGGTCGTATCCAAGGTAGTCATGTCCTCATCATCCTCCCCCGTTTGAAAACAAAGCCGTCCTCGGTGTTGCTTAATCTGAAATGTGGCTAACAAAAGAGACAAGGTATACATGTTGTATATGTATATGTCATCCATTTTTACTTCCCTTGATTTTTGCACATATGACACATCTATACATGAGTAACTTTTATAAATCATAAAATATAAAGCCAAAATATTATCATAAATAGAAGGCATGAAAATATTGTAACTCGGTTTGCACATATAAGTGAAGCTCTTATTCCTATCAAAATATTGACAATATTCATCATTAAACCATCCCAACATTGGTGAATAAACCTTACTTGCATCAAATTTACATGCTACAACATGCTTAAATAAGCAAACATGCAGTAAGTCATTGGACACAGAATCATCACCAAGATTAGAGGTCATATCAAAATGATTAAACATTAGTTCTTTTGCATCAATAGTTAATTCAATGGGTACACTCAAAATTGTTGGTATTTCAGTTGTTTGATCACATGATGCATTCATGATAGTAACATGATTCTCTAAAATAGGTGGCGTGCTCAAATCAACAGGTAAGTCAACACATGATGTATTTAAGTTAATTAGTGATGCATCATTCTCATGTGAAGTTATATCATCAATACCTTTACTGTTATCTTGTCGCAAAGGCGTAGCTGATGTCGGTATGGACAATGACGATGTACCATACACTTGAGATGATGTCGCACTCACAATCTGAGGTGTGGCTGCTCTAGTAGGTGCAACGGTGGAGGAATCTACCAATGGCAGTGAGCATGAATTGGAATAGTAGTTGTTGTAGTCACCCAATGCATCCTCCTGTAACTGTCTCTCAAAGGTACAAGCACGAACATACATACCAGTAATGCAACGAGGAATATACCTAAATCTTGCCTGAATATCATGGTTCAAACCACCAAAAAATCTATTCATTGTATCATCCTCAGATTCTTCTATGTCACAATGATGCATATAAGATTTGAACTCTTGGTAGTAAGCATGAACAGTGTTATTGCCTTGTTTAAATTGTTCAAATTTGTGAAGCAATTCACGACGATAGTAAGGAGGGAAAAATTGTTGTCTCATTACATGTTTCAAATCTTTCCAAGTTGTGGGTTGGTTATCAATGTTTTTCTTACAATGCACACTCCACCAAACAGAAGCAAAACCAGTAAATGCTCTAGTGGCAGCTCGTACTTGCTCAAGTTCAGAATAGTCATGGTAACTAAAAATTTGTTCTACTTCCAGCTCCCAAGCTAGATAAATAGCAGGATTAAATCTACCCTCAAATGATGGTAAAGAGATAACCTGACCATGTGCTTGTGTGTGTTGTCCCAACTCTCGTGATGGTGAAGATGTGTTCGTCGTCCAAGAACTTCTTTCTCCGGAACATTGTCGAAATGTCTTGTAAAGCCGTCCTCGGCGTTGCTTAATCTGAAATGTGGCTAACAAAAGAGACAAGGTGTACATGTTGTATATGTATATGTCATCCATTTTTACTTCCCTTGATTTTTGCATATATGACACATGAATAGATGAGTAACTTGCATAGTTCATAAAATCTAAAGCCAAAAAATTAGCACAAGAAGTAGAAGGCATGAAAATATTGCAACTCAGTTTGCACATATAAGTGAAGCTCTTATTCATTTCAAAAGATTGACAATGTTCATCATTAAACCATCCCAACATTGGTGAATAAACCTTACTTGCATCAAATTTACATGCTACAACGTGCTTAAATAAGCAAACATGCAATAAGTCATTCAACACAGAATCATCACCAAGATTAGAGGTCATATCAAAATGATTAAACATTGGTTCTTTTGCATCAATAGTTAATTCAATGGGTGCACTCAAAATTGTTGGTATTTCAGTTGTTTGATCACATGGCAAAGTCAAATTATCAACGTAGTCCTCTAAAATAGGTGGTGTGATCAAAGTAGTGGGTAGCTCATCAGATGGTGCATTCAAATTCACAAGGCATTCATCATTCTCATGTAGAGATGGAAGATCAGTACCTTTGTCATTACCTCTTATGATCAACTCATATGATGTAGCCACTCTCGGGGGCGATGTGTCACATGGTGGAGGTGATGTAGTCCTGACAACAACAGATGTGGTTGTCATAGTATGCCTAGTAATTGAAGGAACAATCATATCAACTCTTGGAATGTGCACTGTGCGCTTGTTCTCCTCGTGGCCAACACGTCGTTTTATTTCCTGTTCAGCTTTGCAAGCAAGATGAAACAAATGGTCCATAGGATAACACTCTTCATGAATTAGTATCTCTTGAATATCACGGTTTAATCCTACCCAAAATCTATCCATAAAATCATCTTCACTTTCTTCTAAAGAGGAATGCAACAAGGTAGTTTGTAAATCATCATAATATTTTGTTACAGTTTCACTACCTTGTTTTAAGTGTTGCAACTTCTTAATCATGTCACGAGTATAATAAGCAGGGACGAAAGTATGTCGCATGGCAAGTTTCAAATCATCCCAAGTAGTAGGTATATAATCAGGGTGTAACCGACAATATTCACTCCACCAAACCAAAGCATAACTAGTGAAAGAACCAACCACAACCTTAACCTTTTTATGTTCATTGAAATTATGGGAAGCAAATATATTTTTTATGTCGAACTCCCATTCAATATATAAAGCAGGTTTAAAACAGCCATTAAATGGTGGTATAGATACATTAACCTGATCATGTGCATTTGGATGTTTGTGCACCTCTCGTGACGGTTGTGGTATTTGCAAAGGTGGTGGCACGTCTCCCGCGATCGACAAAGCCCATGAATTGACTCTGGATCCTGTCATGATTAGTAGAACAAGAAACAAAACCCAAAAATAATGTTCCTATAACTACTAGGATGTGGTGGTAAAATGCTCACAGTAAAGCAAATATCAATGTCTTACAAGTTCTTACCATGCAGCAGGCGGTGATCGGCAACCAGCGGTGTCAAGTAACTCCGAATATTGAGTAAAGCGATTGCCGGGGGAGCGTACGTATACACGGTGTAGAAATATGTGGAGCTGGGTTGGCTATATATGGTAGCAAAAGATTAGCAATAATCAATTCAAAGATGCAATGTTGAATAAACGCTCAACGACGGTACTGTGCTGGTCCTATGCTAGACCGAACTAGAGACGCGAGCCTAGAACACTAATGAGGTCACGGCGTAGCACAACTAGCATCAATGAAGGATACTAAGTAGCTCTTGACAGCAAGATATAAGTGAAGATCACAACAACAGTGAAGATAATGATGAAAAACAACTGCCAAGCAGGATATACAACAACTCTCTCTCCAACTGTCCTCTTGAAAAGTTTGAGACAATTTTCTGATAAATTCTTTCAAAGAATGCTATTAACTCAAGCTTTCCAATGCAAAAAGAATCACTCAATTCCGAGTTGATATGAGGAGTCAAAGAATTCTAAAACTGGCCTGAAAAATTGGAACAAGCTGTGTTCATGAACTTCGGAGGGCAAAAAGACCTATTTAGAAGCCGATTTTGAGGTGTCAAATATTGAACTAGCTTCTGCAACTATTTTGATGCGCCTCGTCGCTAGCTTCAATTTGAGAACTCATGGAGCCAAAACGGACTTCGTATGAGGAAGATACATCTGTTTTACTGAACAGTGCACAAAACAGATTCCAATCTGAATTCAGGTACGAGATTGATTCTAGATAGATCCAATTTTTTTTCTTCTCTCTTTTTTTTCTCACGCTTTTTTTTTCTTTTTCTTCTCTCTCTTTTTCTTTTTTTTTTCTTTCCTTTTTTCTCTCTTTTTTTTCTTTATCTTCTTTTTCTCCCTCTTTCCAAGACAAACTAGATAAGATGCAGATTGGATGAGGCGAAGATGTGAATGACCTCAACTATGATTATGACAATGAACAGTGCATAGCACGTGGTGGAAATTAATAGATGGGATGGTGGACAGCGGAAGGGATAATGATGCAGCGGCGGCGTGACTAATGTGAACAGAACTCGAAACTCTAAAGGAACTAGACACTAAGACCAGCAACTGACACGACGATACAACCGATAATTCAACTATGCAAGCAATGAATAGAAAATTGTAAAGGCTCAGACTGGCTTGGATAAAGGATGAACAGATCTAACTTTTTTTTGTGGCTTTTTTCATGGACTGTAGGTAAGAAAATAAATCTAATCTAGGAAAAACTGGAAATTCTCACCGAGCAACCTGAAAACTGATACCACTTGATAGAGGCGGGGGTGTCCCGATCTTTCGATGAGATGATAACTATCGATTTGGTGGAGACGACTTTGACGATCCGACTACAAACGTGCACGACATTGCGCCTTAGCAATCGCTAAACCAATCTCCAGAGGTTATTGACCACGCTGGTGCACGATCAACCTGACCACGAAGGTCTATTCCTGCAAGCAATCGAAGAACGAGCAAGAATATGATAAAAGCAATCTGAATATTGCAAATATGTATGAAGTATTGATAAAGGTGGGGATCCGAAAGCGGTCTTGGTCTGGTCGTTGGACACAAACGAAGTACACGAAGTTGCAATGGCTAACTTTTAACTAAACAAATCCCAAGGAAAAGCTATTAGATGGATCTACTTATATAGGAGCAAGGGGTGGCGGCCAAGGAGGTGGGAGGACGTCCCAAGGCAGCCTAAAACTAAATCTAGGTCGTACAAGGCCAATGGGCCCAAGTGGAGGTGATGTAACACCTTTGGACTTGTAGTTTGACTCGGATTCTGCTGCAGCATCAGATTGTTTCGTCCACAACTCAATGCTCCGGACGAATTTGAAGGTGATTCCAATTGGGTTGGAAAGTGCACGAAATCTAGTTTCCAACAAAAAAAGAATCACCCAACTCGGAGTCCGTATGAAAAACTTGTGTGTGTTTTGAGTCAGGTATGTCTGTGCAGTCCGAATCTGAATCCAGAACGTGAGAGACTTGGACTCTATCTTCTCTTGGGCCAAAAGTGACGTGAGAGAACTTTTTGGACAGCAAATAAGCATCTCTTTCTTCCTTATCTTCATATGTGGATTGTACAAATGTCCCATACACCTGCAATTAGACAAAACACAAAAGTGTGTGAAGTATTTTTGTTCTGGATAACATAAATAGATTATTGAATAGTTTGCACTAGAAATCACCTGACAAATATGCATATATGCAATATTTTTGGTCATATCCAAGGTAGTCATGTCCTCATCAGTCCCCGTGACTCACAGATTACTTCCAAAACTAGTTGCAGGTGCCGATGATGCTATGCAGGTGACACAAACGAGCTCAAGGAGGAGCTCGATGTAGATCTTGTTCATTGTGTTGTTTCGTTTTGGTTGATCAGTAGTGGAGCCCAGTCGGGGCGATCGGGGATCTGTAGCATTAGGGGTAGTCCTCTTTTATTTCGGTTCCGTAGTCGGACCTTGATTGTATCTGGATGATGCAATGTTATATTCATGTATTGTGTGAAGTGGCGATTGTAAGCTGATAGAGGCAAAGGTGTCCCGTCTTTCGATGAGATGATGGATATCGCTTTGGTGGAAGTCGACTTTGACGATCCGACTACGAACGTGCGAGGACGTCGCGCCTTAGCAATTGCTAAACCAACTCCGAGAGGTTATTGACCACGCCGGAGCACGATCAACCTGACCACGAGGGTCTGTTTCCTGCGAGCAAACGAAGAACAAGCAAGAAACTAAGATTGCAATCTGGATATTGCGAATATAAGATGAAAGCTTTATTGATCAAGGTGGGGTTCTGTGACGCTTTTGTCTGGTCGTTGAACACAAACGAAGTACGCGAAGTTGCAGCTGTGGCGAACTTTAATCTGAACAAAACCCAAAGTCTAAACGGTGCCCTAAGGGCTGTATATATGGAGGAAGAGAGGGGGAATTTCGTGGCCCTTGGTGGAGGGGTCCGAAATCAACCCTATCTCTTGTTTCCCCACACATACGGACTCTAAAAATAGCCTATACTTATGTATTTCGAAATTACATGGGCCTGACCCAATAAAAAGGTGACGCAGCACCTATAATAGCCTCTAGACGAAATTTATGAAGTGACATCTTGTATATTTCGTCCAAGGCTTCATGCACTCGTTATGGTGGCTTCAAAGACCTGAAATCATCACTTGTAACTCTGTTCTTGTTCCCCTTGCGCATGCCATCATCTCCATGCTTGTTCTTGCTCCAATGTTCATCCTTCTCCAAGCTAGGACCTTCATTTGTAAGCAAAACAAATGTATCCAATTTAGGCAGCATCATATTCTCATGAACATTAGAATCATTACCAAGAAACGAAAGTACCTGGTAATTTAGTTGGCGTGCGCGAGCTCTAGTAATTGGTCCAGTATGTATAGCAGCAGGGGCTGTGGGTGTAACAATGGTATTGATGTCCTCATCACTCTTGGGCCTCAAGTCGCCTCTGGGTCTTGGGCCGTTAACGGGCTTGTATGATCCGCTATCTTCATTGATGAGTCGCCAGTGGCATGACCCGACCCCTTCTAGGTGGTTCATACCCAATAGTGATATCCCCAACAAGCGAGGAGCGGTTCAGGGGTCCTCGATTCCAAGATGAGCTGTAGTATTTTTAAGATCAGAATGTGCCATTTGAGTGGAGTATAAGATATTAATTAAGTTGGACTTACTGGTACTAATTCGCGAGCATCTTCACATCTATCAACAGATTTGCAGATCGAGATCATGTGTCTGCAAAGATAGTATCCACAAAGGTTGGTCCCCGCTTGTTGCTGAGGACACTGAAATTTTTTGTACAGAATTAGTCATGTATTTGTCCTGTTACGAACAACCTAACCGGTGTTAGATGTATTTTTTGTTCAGACAGAAATAGAAAGAGGTTTATTTTATTGTATCACGGTTGGAGGTGGCAGCCGACGGAGGCGCCGGTGTAGCAGAACGTGTGGAAGTAGATGATGCACGTGGTGTCCATGATGAAGGTCGACCTGCAGAAAAGTTAGTCCGCGCCAATGCCTGTCGATCCTGCACTTCACGTTCAGCTTTACAAGCAAGATGGAATAAACGAGTGATATTAGTATACTCCTTATACTCTAGAATCGTCTGAATCTCTCTATTTAATCCACCCATAAAACGTGCAAGTGATAGAGGCTAAGGTGTCCCGATGTTTCGATGAGATGGTGGCTATTGTTTTTTGTGGGAGTCGACCTTGACGATCCGACTACGAACGTGCGTGACGTCGCGCCTTAGCAATCGCTAAACCAACTTCCGAGGGTTATTGACCACGCCGGAGCACGATCAACCTGACCACGAGGGTCTGTTTCCTGTGAGCAAACGAAGAACAAGCAAGAAACTGAGATTGCAATCGGGATATTGCGAATATAAGATGAAAGATTTATTGATCAAGGTGGGGTTCTGTGACGTCTTGGTCTGGTCGTTGGACACAAACGAAGTACGCGAAGTTGCAGCTATGGCGAACTTTTAATCTAAACAAAACCCAAAGTCTAAACGACGCCCTAAGGGCTGTATATATGGAGGAAGAGGGGGGGAATTTCGTGGCCCTTGAAGGTGGGGTCCGAATCCAACCTTAACTCTTGTTTCCCCACACATACGGACTCTAAAAATAGCCTATACTTAAGTATTTCAAAATTACATGGGCCTGGCCCATTAATAAGGTGACGCAGCACCTAGAATAGCCTATGGACGAATATTATGAAGTGGCATCTTGTATATTTCGTCCAAGGCTTCATGCACTCCTTATGGCGTGTTCTTGCTCCAATGTTCATCCTTCTCCAAGCTAGGACCTTCATTTGTAAGCAAAACAAATGTATCCAATTTAGGCAGCATCATAATCTCATGAACATTAGAATCATTACCAAGAAACGAAAGTACCTGGTAATTTAATTGGCGTGCGCGAGCTCTAGTAATTGGTCCAGTATATGTAACAGTAGGGGCTGTGGGTGTAACGATGGTATTGATGTCCTCATCATCCTCCCCTTCTTGAAATGAAGTCGTCCTCGACGGAAACACATCTTCCTCACCCAAATAAGGCCTCAAATCTGCAATGTTAAAAGTGGGACTAACCCCAAAATCTACAGGTAGCTCAAGTTTATATGCATTATCATTTATTTTCTCTAACACCTTAAAAGGACCATCAGCACGTGGCATTAGCTTTGATTTGCGCAGATTAGGAAATCTATCTTTACGCAAATGTAACCAAACAAGATCTCCAGGCGCAAACACAACATGTTTTCTACCCTTATCTCCAGCAAGTTTATATTTAGCATTCATACGCTCAATGTTTTCCTTAGTTAACTCATGCATTTTTAAAATCAATTCAGAACGTTCTTTAGCATCAAAAGTAACCTTCTCTGAAGATGGAAGAGGCAACAAATCAATAGGTGCACGAGGTAGGAAACCATACACAATTTCAAAAGGGCACATCTTAGTAGTAGAATGCAATGAACGATTATAAGCAAATTCGATATGAGGCAAGCATTCTTCCCACATTTTCTTGTTATTCTTCAAAACAGCCCTAAGCATAGTAGACAATGTTCTATTGACTACTTCAGTTTGCCCATCAGTTTGGGGGTGACAAGTAGTACTAAAAAGCAAGTCCCCAACTTAGCCCATAAACATCTCCAAAAGTGGCTAAGAAATTTAGTATCACGATCTGAAACAATAGTATTTGGCACACCATGTAAGCGAATAATTTCACGAAAGAACAAATCAGCAACATTAACAGCATCATCGCTTTTATGACATGGTATAAAGTGTGCCATTTTCGAGAACCTATCCACGACAACAAATATGCTATCCCTCCCCTTCTTTGTTCGAGGTAAACCTAAAACAAAGTCCATAGATATATCCTCCCAAGGAACACTAGGTACAGGCAAAGGCATATATAAACCATGAGGATTGAGTCGTGACTTAGCTCTTTGACATGTAGTGCAGCGAGCAACAAAACGCTCAACATCCCGTCTCATCTTTGGCCAAAAGAAATGTGTAGCAAGTATATCCTCCTTCTTCTTGACGCCAAAGTGTCCCATTAATCCTCCTCCATGCGCCTCCTGCAACAACAAAAGACGAACGGAGCTAGCTGGAATGCATAGCTTGTTAGCACGAAACACAAATCCATCGTTAAGAACGAACTTGTTCCAAGTTCTCCCTTCCTTACAATTCTGCAATATATCTTTAAATTCAGCATCATGAACATATTGATCTTTGATGGTCTCCAAACCAAATATTTTAAAGTCAAGTTGTGAAAGCATAGTATAACGACGAGACAAGGCATCAACAATAACATTTTCTTTACCCTTCTTGTGTTTAATAACATAAGGGAAAGTCTCAATGAATTCAACCCATTTAGCATGTCTACGGTTCAGTTTTGCTTGACTTTTAATGTGTTTCAAAGATTCATGATCAGAATGTATAACAAATTCCTTGGGCCATAAATAATGTTGCCATGTTTCTAAGGTCTGAACAAGAGCATATAATTCTTTATCATAAGTAGAATAGTTCAGACTAGGCCCACTCAATTTTTCAGAAAAGTATGCAACAGGTTTTCCATCTTGTAATAACACACCTCCTAATCCAATTCCACTAGCATCACATTCAAGCTCAAAAGTCTTATTGAAATTAGGAAGTTGGAGTAAAGGAGCATGTGTCAACTTATCTTTCAATACCGTGAAAACTTCTTCTTGTGCGGTACCCCAAACAAAAGGCACATCCTTCTTTGTAAGCTCGTTGAGAGGTGCAGCAATGGTGCCGAAATCTCTCACAAAACGCCTATAGAAACCAGCGAGGCCAAGGAAACTCCTCACTTGTGTGACCATTTTGGGCTGCGGCCAACTCTCAATAGCTTCAATCTTGGCTTTATCAACTTCAATTCCCTGTGGAGTAACAACATGATGAGGACATCAATACAATTGTTACACCCACAACCCCTGCTGCTATACATACTGCACCAATTACTAGAGCTCGTGCACGCCAACTAAATTACCAGGTACTTTCGTTTCTTGGTGATGATTCTAATGTTCATGAGAATATGATGCTGCCTAAATTGGATACATTTGTTTTGCTTACAAATGAAGGGCCTAGCTTGGAGAAGGATGAACATTGGAGCAAGAACAAGCATGGAGATGATGGCATGCGCAAGGGGAACAAGAACGGAGTTACAAGTGATGATTTCAGGACTTTGAAGCCACCATAATGGGTGCATGAATCCTTGGACGAAATATACAAGATGCCACTTCATCAATTTCATCCCGAGGCTATTTTAGATGCTGCGTCACCTTATTATTGGGCCAGGCCCATGTAATTTCGAAATACATAAGTATAGGCTATTTTTAGAGTCCGTATGTGTGGGGAAACAAGAGATAGGGTTGATTTCGGACTCCTCCACCAAGGGCCACGAAATTCCCCCCTCTTCCTCCATATATACAGCCCTTAGGGCATCGTTTATACTTTGGGTTTTGTTTAGATTAAAAGTTCGCCATAGCTGCAACTTCGCGTACTTCGTTTGTGTTCAACGACCAGACAAAGGCGTCACAGAACCCCACCTTGATCAATAAAGCTTTCATCTTATATTCGCAATATCCAGATTGCAATCTTAGTTTCTTGCTTGTTCTTCGTTTGCTCGCAGGAAACAGACCCTCGTGGTCAGGTTGATCGTGCTCCGGCGTGGTCAATAACCTCTCGGAGTTGGTTTAGCGATTGCTAAGGCGCGACGTCCTCGCACGTTCGTAGTCGGATCGTCAAAGTCGACTGCCACCAAAGCGATATCCATCATCTCATCGAAAGACGGGACACCTTTGCCTCTATCAAGTGGTATCATATTCACCGGCAATCCGAATCCATATACGCCACCACATATCCGCCGCCATCACGCCAATCCGAGTTCACCTGCAATATATATCCGCCACCTATCCGTGTTCCACCAGATTCATCTCCGCCACCAGTCCGAGTTCCACCAGATTCATCTTCGCCACCAGTCCTAGTCCGAGTCTAGTAATTGTTGCATTGTTCTCGATTTCCAGATCACGCGATACTCCGAGTCGTGACAGAGAAGGACTCCCCAACTTCCGAGCCATCCGCAGAAGAAAAATAGTTCCAATTTCAAAAAAAAAGAGGAAAAAAAGTGCAAAAAAAATAGAAAAAAAAATTCAGAGTGTGCTCCTCCCTTGTTTACGTGCCGCGCCGTGATTTTTTGGTGTTCTAGGCTCGCGTCTCTAGCACAGTCTAGCCTAGGACCAGCACAGTACCATCGTTGAGCGTTTATTCAACTTTGCATCTCTGAATTGATTATTGCTGACCCTTTTTGCTACCATATTATAAGCCTTCCCAGCTCCACATACATCTACGTCGTGCGTTTGACTCTCCCTGGTAATCGCTCTATCCAAGCTTTGAGAGTTTTGACTACAACGGTTGCCGATCACCGCCTGCTGCTGGGTAAGAACTGGTAAGAATTTGAGTTTTGCTTGACGGGTTTGTGACACCCACCACCACCACTTGTTCCTAGTCTGTAGGATCATATTCTTGTGTGTTTCTATTGCTGCTAACCATGCCAGGATCACAAGCCGACGAGATTGACTGGGAGAATTTATCGAACAAGGAGCTTCATGATAAGTTTCAGCAAATGATGACTGAACAGGTGCAAGATGTGCTGAACAATTTTGAAGAGGCCATGGAGAAGATCACTGGCCTTGAGAAGACGTTCGAAACAAAGCTCGATAACAAGTTTAATGAATTTCTCGCGCGTCTTCCACCACCACCACCCGCTGCACCTAACGCACCTCTCCAACAACAACAACAACGACTACCTCCACGTCGCGAAACAGACCTCCGCCGAGCAAGCCGTGTTCCTCTTGCGTTTGGCCAAACTGTTGGTGCTGCTGTTGATACTTCTGTGGCTCCTGCTGCTGATGCGGAGGAGGATGATTATGTGGGAGATTATGAGGATGAGGTTGATCAAAATCAGCACTACGTGCAGCCACCTGTACCACCACCAGCAGGTCGACCTCAGGTATATATTCGTAATGGTAGTCCTGCACCACCACCTCAGGTACGAGATGATGTCCATATTCCTAAACTGAAATTGAATATTCCACCATTTGAGGGTAGATATGTTCCTGATATATATCTTACTTGGGAGTTAGAAACTGAACAACGATTTACATGTTTACAATATCCTGAGGAGAGACGAGTTGCTGCTGCTGTTTGTGCTTTCACTAGTTTTGCATGTGTATGGTGGTCTGAACATTGTAGATTATATCCTATTCCAACTACTTGGGCTGCTTTGAAAACTGCTATGCGTACGTGTTGGGTTCCACCATATTATCAACGTGAATTGCTTCAAAAATTGCAGCGTTTAAGACAAGGAAAAAATTCTGTAGAAGAATATTATCAGGAATTACAAACTGGCATGATTCGATGTGGTATTGTTGAGGAGAATGAAGCTATGCTTGCACGTTTTCTGGGTGGATTAAATAGAGAGATTCAGACCATTCTAGACTATAAGGAGTATACTAATATCACTCGTTTATTCCATCTTGCTTGTAAAGCTGAACGTGAAGTGCAGGATCGACAAGCATTGGTGCGAACTAACTTTTCTGCAGGCCGACCTTCATCATGGACACCGCGTGCATCTTCTACTTCAACTGCACCAGCACCTCAATCAGGTGCCTCCTACAGTCGTGATACAAGAAACAGGAACAACCACCATTATCTGCCAAGAGCGCACCTGCCGGGCCTGCACAGAGTTGTTCTTCTTCCAGGGCATGAACAGGGCACACAAGTGATATTATTTGTCGTCGTTGTAAGGGAGGAGGTCATTATGCGAAAGAACGCAAATCTCCGCGTGTGATGATTGCTACCGAGGGTGGTGGATATGAGTCCGCTAGTGACTATGATGAGGAGACATTGGCTCTTATTACACGTGAAGAACATGGTGGAGATGATTCTGATCATGAGACGCAATACATGGCTCCTGAAGACGCTGACAGGTATGAATGTTTAGTTGCTCAACGTGTTTTGAGCGTGCAGGTCACACAAGCTGAGCAAAATCAGAGGCACAATTTGTTCCATACCAAGGGAGTTGTGAAGGAACGTTCTGTGCGCGTCATAATAGACTGAGGGAGCTGCAACAACTTGGCTAGCATGGAGATGGTGGAGAAGCTTTCTCTCACCACAAGACCACATCCACATCCTTACTACATCCAATGGTTCAACAACAGCGGCAAGGTTAAGGTAACACGTACTGTTCGTGTGCATTTTAGTATCTCTACATATGCTGATTATGTTGATTGTGATGTGGTACCTATGCAAGCATGTTCCTTATTACTTGGTAGACCATGGCAATTTGATAAAAATTATGTACACCATGGTAGAAACAATCACTATACTCTTGTTCATAAGGATAAAAATATTACTTTGCTTCCTATGACTCCTGATTCCATTTTGAAAGATGATATTAATAGAGCTAATAAAGCACAACAGGAGAAGAATAAGAGTGAAAATCAGATTGTGGCAAAAGAATTTGAGCAACAAATGAAGCCTAATAATAAACCATCTAGTGTTGCTTCTGAAATTAAAATGAAAAGTGCATGTTTATTTGCCACCAAATCTGATATTGATGAGCTAGATTTCAGCAAATCTGTTTGCTATGCTTTTGTGTGCAAAGAGGCATTATTTTCATTCGAGGACGTGCCTTCCTCTTTGCCTCCTGCTGTCACTAACATTTTGCAGGAGTTTGCTGACGTTTTTCCACAAGACGTGCCACCGGGATTACCGCCTATTCGAGGGATTGAGCATCAGATTGACTTAATTCCCGGTGCTTCACTGCCAAACCGTGCACCATACCGTACCAATCCAGAGGAGACGAAGGAGATTATGCGTCAAGTACAAGAGCTTCTCGACAAAGGTTATATACGCGAATCCCTTAGTCCTTGTGCTGTTCCTATTATTCTAGTGCCGAAAAAGGATGGTACATCACGTATGTGTGTTGATTGTAGAGGCATTATGATAGAGGCAAAGGTGTCCCGTCTTTCGATGAGATGATGGATATCGCTTTGGTGGAAGTCGACTTTGACGATCCGACTACGAACGTGCGAGGACGTCGCGCCTTAGCAATCGCTAAACCAACTCCGAGAGGTTATTGACCACGCCGGAGCACGATCAACCTGACCACGAGGGTCTGTTTCCTGCGAGCAAACGAAGAACAAGCAAGAAACTAAGATTGCAATCTGGATATTGCGAATATAAGATGAAAGCTTTATTGATCAAGGTGGGGTTCTGTGACGCCTTTGTCTGGTCGTTGAACACAAACGAAGTACGCGAAGTTGCAGCTATGGCGAACTTTTAATCTAAACAAAACCCAAAGTCTAAACGATGCCCTAAGGGCTGTATATATGGAGGAAGAGGGGGGAAATTTCGTGGCCCTTGGTGGAGGGGTCCGAAATCAACCCTATCTCTTGTTTCCCCACACATACGGACTCTAAAAATAGCCTATACTTATGTATTTCGAAATTACATGGGCCTGGCCCAATAATAAGGTGACGCAGCACCTAAAATAGCCTCGGGACGAAATTTAGGAAGTGGCATCTTGTATATTTCGTCCAAGGCTTCATGCACCCATTATGGTGGCTTCAAAGTCCTGAAATCATCACTTGTAACTCTGTTCTTGTTCCCCTTGCGCATGCCATCATCTCCATGCTTGTTCTTGCTCCAATGTTCATCCTTCTCCAAGCTAGGCCCTTCATTTGTAAGCAAAACAAATGTATCCAATTTAGGCAGCATCATATTCTCATGAACATTAGAATCATTACCAAGAAACGAAAGTACCTGATAATTTAGTTGGCGTGCACGAGCTCTAGTAATTGGTCCAGTATGTATAGCAGCAGGGGCTGTGGGTGTAACAATTGTATTGATGTCCTCATCACAAAACGCCTATAGAATCCAGCGAGGCCAAGAAAACTCCTCACTTGTGTGACCGTTTTAGGCTGCGGCCAACTCTCAATAGCTTCAATCTTGGCTTTATCAACTTCAATTCCCTGTGGAGTAACAACATAGCCAAGAAAAGATACTCGGTCGGTGCAAAAGGTGCACTTCCCAAGGTTACCAAACAAACGTGCATCACGTAGAGCAATAAAAACAGCACGTAAATGTTCCAAATGTTCTTCCAAAGATCTGCTATAAATCAATATGTCGTCAAAGTAAACTACCACAAATCGTCCAATGAAAGCACGTAAAACTTCGTTCATTAATCTCATGAAAGTACTAGGTGCATTAGTTAACCCAAAAGGCATGACTAACCACTCATATAATCCAAACTTAGTTTTAAATGCTGTTTTCCATTCATCTCCCAATTTCATACGAATTTGATGGTATCCACTACGCAAATCAACTTTGGAGAATATTGTAGAGCCACTCAATTCATCAAGCATATCATCTAGCCTAGGAATAGGATGACGATAACGAATAGTAATATTATTAATGCCTCTACAATCAACACACATACGTGATGTACCATCCTTTTTCGGCACTAGAATAATAGGAACAGCACAAGGACTAAGGGATTCGCGTATATAACCTTTGTCGAGAAGCTCTTGTACTTGACGCATAATCTCCTTCGTCTCCTCTGGATTGGTACGGTATGGTGCACGGTTTGGCAGTGAAGCACCGGGAATTAAGTCAATCTGATGCTCAATCCCTCGAATAGGCGGTAATCCCGGTGGCACGTCTTGTGGAAAAACGTCAGCGAACTCCTGCAAAATGTTAGTGACAGCAGGAGGCAAACTTTTAACTAAACAAATCCCAAAGTCTAAACGATGCCCTAAGGGCTGTATATATGGAGGAAGAGGGGGGAATTTCGTGGCCCTTGGTGGAGGGGTCCGAAATCAACCCTATATCTTGTTTCCCCACACATACGGACTCTAAAAATAGCCTATACTTATGTATTTCGAAATTACATGGGCCTGGCCCAATAATAAGGTGACGCAGCACCTAAAATAGCCTCGGGACGAAATTTATGAAGTGGCATCTTGTATATTTCGTCCAAGGCTTCATGCACCCATTATGGTGGCTTCAAAGTCCTGAAATCATCACTTGTAACTCCGTTCTTGTTCCCCTTGCGCATGCCATCATCTCCATGCTTGTTCTTGCTCCAATGTTCATCCTTCTCCAAGCTAGGCCCTTCATTTGTAAGCAAAACAAATGTATCCAATTTAGGCAGCATCATATTCTCATGAACATTAGAATCATTACCAAGAAACGAAAGTACCTGGTAATTTAGTTGGCGTGCACGAGCTCTAGTAATTGGTCCAGTATGTATAGCAGCAGGGGCTGTGGGTGTAACAATTGTATTGATGTCCTCATCAACTTGCTACACATTTCTTTTGGCCAAAGATGAGACGGGATGTTGAGCGTTTTATTGCTCGATGCACTACATGTCAAAAAGCTAAGTCACGACTCAATCCTCATGGTTTATATATGCCTTTGCCTGTACCTAGTGTTCCTTGGGAGGATATATCTATGGACTTTGTTTTAGGTTTACCTCGAACAAAGAAGGGGAGGGATAGCATATTTGTTGTCGTGGATAGATTCTCGAAAATGGCACACTTTATACCATGTCATAAAAGCGATGATGCTGTTAATGTTGCTGATTTGTTCTTTCGTGAAATTATTCGCTTGCATGGTGTGCCAAATACTATTGTTTCAGATCGTGATACTAAATTTCTTAGCCACTTTTGGAGATGTTTATGGGCTAAGTTGGGGACTAAACTGCTTTTTAGTACTACTTGTCACCCCCAAACTGATGGACAAACTGAAGTAGTCAATAGAATGTTGTCTACTATGCTTAGGGCTGTTTTGAAGAATAATAAGAAAATGTGGGAGGAATGCTTGCCTCAGATTGAATTTGCTTATAATCGTTCATTGCATTCTACTACTAAGATGTGCCCTTTTGAAGTTGTGTATGGTTTCCTACCTCGTGCACCTATTGATTTGTTGCCTCTTCCATCTTCGGAGAAGGTTAATTTTGATGCTAAACAACGTGCTGAATTGATTTTAAAAATGCATGAGTTAACTAAGGAAAACATTGAGCGTATGAATGCTAAATATAAACTTGTTGGAGATAATGGTAGAAAACATGTTGTGTTTGCACCTGGAGATCTTGTTTGGTTACATTTGCGTAAGGATAGATTTCCTGATTTGCGCAAATCAAAGCTAATGCCACGTGCTGATGGTCCCTTTCAGGTGTTAGAGAAAATAAATGATAATGCATATAAACTTGAGCTGCCTGCAGATTTTGGGGTTAGTCCCACTTTTAACATTGCAGATTTGAAGCCTTATTTGGGTGAGGAAGATGAGTTTCCGTCGAGGACGACTTCATTTCAAGAAGGGGAGGATGATGAGGACATCAATACCATTGTTACACCCACAGCAACTACTGCTACATATACGGGACCAATTACTAGAGCTCGCGCACGCCAATTAAATTATCAGGTACTTTCCTTTCTTGGTAATGATTCTAATGTTCATGAGAATATGATGCTGCCTAAATTGGATACATTTGTTTTGCTTACAAATGAAGGGCCTGGCTTGGAGAAGGATGAACATTGGAGCAAGAACAAGCATGGAGATGATGCCATGCGCAAGGGGAACAAGAACGGAATTACAAGTGATGATTTCAGTACTTTGAAGCCACCATAATGGGTGCATGAAGCCATGGACGAAATATACAAGATGCCACTTCATAAATTTCGTCCCGAGGCTATTATAGGTGCTGCGTCACCTTTTTATTGGGCCAGGCCCATGTAATTTCGAAATACATAAGTATAGGCTATTTTTAGAGTCCGTATGTGTGGGGAAACAAGAGATAGGGTTGATTTCGGACCCCTCCACCAAGGGCCACGAAATTCCCCCTCTCTTCCTCCATATATACATCCCTTAGGCACCGTTTAGACTTTGGGTTTTGTTTAGATTAAAAGTTCGCCATAGCTGCAACTTCGCGTACTTAGTTTGTGTTCAACGACCAGACAAAGGCGTCACAGAACCCCACCTTGATCAATAAAGCTTTCATCTTATATTCGCAATATCCAGATTGCAATCTTAGTTTCTTGCTTGTTCTTCGTTTGCTCGCAGGAAACAGACCCTCGTGGTTAGGTTGATCGTGCTCCGGCGTGGTCAATAACCTCTCGGAGTTGGTTTAGCGATTGCTAAGGCGCGACGTCCTCACACGTTCGTAGTCGGATCGTTAAAGTCGACTTCCACCAAAGCGATATCCATCATCTCATCGAAAGACGGGACACCTTTGCCTCTATCACTGTGCTAGAGACGCGAGCCTAGAACACCAACAAAATCACGGCGCGGCACGTAAACAAGGGAAAAGCACACTCTGGAATTTTTTTTTCGCTCTTTTTTTGCGCTCTTTTTTTTTTTGCGAAAAATCACTATAATGGCGAGTGTCTCAAAACTCTTCCTAGCTCAAACTGACAGGATGGGCACGAAATTTTTTCGACCAATTTTTTTTTTCGACTGCCCGGACCCAAAAACTGGAAACGGGTTAAAAAAAACTTCCTATAATGGCACCTGTCTCAAAACACTCAGAAACACCTAAAAATAGGATAGCCAGAATTTTTTTCGAAAAATGCGTTTTCGAAAAATTTTGGGCCTAAACGGAGCGTGGTTTCCGGACTCTTTTTTTTTCGAAACCTACTACGGCAAGGAAACACGAATCGGAATCTAGATGGATCTCGAAAACAAACCTAATATGACAAGAACTCGGATTGGTGGTGGATATATGGTGGTAGATGGCAGCGGTGGTGGTATAGGACAGCTGTGGTGGTATATGGATACGGATTCGAAGCGGTGGCGGATAAGCGGTGGTGGTAGATGGCAGGGGTGATGATGATGGTGCGGCGGCGGCGTGACAACTTATGACCAGAACTCGAAACTCTAAAAGACTAGACTCTAAGACCAGCAACTAGACACGACGATGCAACCGCAAATTCAACAAAGCAAAACCCTAGAAAGATTATGCAAAGGCTCAGATTGGTTCGGATATGATGAACTAACCCTAATTTTTTTTGTGGCTTTTTCGTGGACTATAGGTATGAAGAACAGACTCGATCTAAACTACGAAAAACTGTAAAATCTCACCGAGCAACCTGGAAATCTGATACCACTTGATAAAGGCAAAGGTGTCCCGTCTTTCGATGAGATGATGGATATCGCTTTGGTGGCAGTCGACTTTGACGATCCGACTACGAACGTGCGAGGACGTCGCGCCTTAGCAATCGCTAAACCAACTTCGAGAGGTTATTGACCACGCCGGAGCACGATCAACCTGACCACGAGGGTCTTTTTCCTGCGAGCTAACGAAGAACAAGCAAGAAACTGAGATTGCAATCTGGATATTGCGAATATAAGATGAAAGCTTTATTGATCAAGGTGGGGTTCTGTGACGCCTTTGTCTGGTCGTTGAACACAAACGAAGTACGCGAAGTTGCAGCTATGGCGAACTTTTAATCTAAACAAAACCCAAAGTCTAAACGATGCCCTAAGGGCTGTATATATGGAGGAAGAGGGGGGAATTTCGTGGCCCTTGGTGGAGGGGTCCGAAATCAACCCTATCTCTTGTTTCCCCACACATACGGACTCTAAAAATAGCCTATACTTATGTATTTCGAAATTACATGGGCCTGGCCCAATAATAAGGTGACGCAGCACCTAAAAGAGCCTCGGGACGAAATTTATGAAGTGGCATCTTGTATATTTCGTCCAAGGCTTCATGCACCCATTATGGTGGCTTCAAAGTCCTGAAATCATCACTTGTAACTCCGTTCTTGTTCCCCTTGCGCATGCCATCATCTCCATGCTTGTTCTTGCTCCAATGTTCATCCTTCTCCAAGCTAGGCCCTTCGTTTGTAAGCAAAACAAATGTATCCAATTTTGGCAGCATCATATTCTCATGAACATTAGAATCATTACCAAGAAACGAAAGTACCTGTTAATTTAGTTGGCGTGCACGAGCTCTAGTAATTGGTCCAGTATGTATAGCAGCAGGGGATGTGGGTGTAACAATTGTATTGATGTCCTCATCACACCATCCTCAGTAACAATCATCACACGCTTAGATGGGCATTCTCTCCAATAATGACCTCCACCCTTGCAACGTCGACAAATAATATCATGTGTTTGCCCTGTTGATGCCATGGATGAAGAAGAGCTCTTTGCAGGCCGAGAAGGTGTGCTCTTGGCAGATAGTGGTGATTGTGCCTTCTTTATTGTATCACGGTTGGAGGTGGCAGCCGATGGAGGCGCCGGTGTAGCAGAACGTGTGGAAGTAGATGATGCACGTGGTGTCCATGATGAAGGTCGACCTGCAGAAAAGTTAGTCCGCGCCAATGCCTGTCGATCCTGCACTTCACATTCAGCTTTACAAGCAAGATGGAATAAACGAGTGATATTAGTATACTCCTTATACTCTAGAATCGTCTGAATCTCTCTATTTAATCCACCCATAAAACGTGCAAGCATAGCTTCATTCTCCTCAACAATACCACATCTAATCATGCCAGTTTGTAATTCCTGATAATATTCTTCTACAGAATTTTTTCCCTGTCTTAAGCGCTGCAATTTTTGAAGTAATTCACGTTGATAATATGGTGGAACCCAACGAGTACGCATAGCAGTTTTCAAAGCAGCCCAAGTAGCCGGAATAGGATATAATCTACAATGCTAAGACCACCAAACACATGCAAAACTAGTGAATGCACAAACAGCAGCAGGAACACGTCTGATGAGGACATGACTACCTTGGATATGACCAAAAATATTGCATATATGCATATTTGTCAGGTGATTTCTAGTGCAAACTATTCAATAATCTATTTATGTTATCCAGAACAAAAATACTTCACACACTTTTGTGTTTTGTCTAATTGCAGGTGTATGGGACATTTGTACAATCCACATATGAAGATAAGGAAGAAAGAGATGTTTATTTGCTGTTCAAAAAGTTCTCTCACGTCACTTTTGGCCCAAGAGAAGATAGAGTCCAAGTCTTTCACGTTCTGGATTCAGATTCGGACTGCACAGACATACCTGATTCAAAACGCACACAAGTTTTTCATACGGATTCCGAATTGGGTGATTCTTTTTTTGTTGAAAACTAGATTTCGTGCACTTTCCAACCCAATTGGAATCACCTTCAAATTCGTTCGGAGCGTTGAGTTGTGGACGAAACAATCTGATGCTGCAGCAGAATCCGAGTCAAACTACAAGTCCAAAGGTGTTACATCACCTCCACTTGGGCCCATTGGCCTTGTACGACCTAGATTTAGTTTTAGGCTGCCTTGGGACGTCCTCCCACCTCCTTGGCCGCCACCCCTTGCTCCTATATAAGTAGATCCATCTAGTAGCTTTTCCTTGGGATTTATTTAGTTAAAAGTTAGCCATTGCAACTTCGTGTACTTCGTTTGTGTCCAACGACCAGACCAAGACCGCTTCCGGATCCCCACCATTATCAATACCTCATATATATTTGCAATATTCAGATTGCTTTATCATATTCTTGCTCGTTCTTCGATTGCTTGCAGGAATAGACCTTCGTGGTCAGGCTGACCGTGCTTCCGGCATCGTCAGTAACCTCAGGAGATTGGGTTAGCGATTGCTAAGGCGCAACGTCGTGCACGTTTGTAGTCGGATTGTCAAAGTCGTCTCCACCAAATCGATAGTTATCATCTCATCGAAAGATCGGGACCCTCGCCTCTATCAAGTGGTATCAGTTTTCAGGTTGCTCGGTGAGAATTTCTTGTTTTCCTAGATTAGATTTATTTTCTTACCTATTGTCCAAGAAAAAGCCACACAAAAAAAAGTTAGATCTGTTCATCCTTTATCCAAGCCAGTCTGAGCCTTTGCAATTTTCTATTCATTGCTTGCATAGTTGAATTATCGGTTGCATCGTCGTGTAAGTTGCTGGTCTTAGCGTCTAGTTCCTTTAGAGTTTCGAGTTCTGTTCACATTAGTCACGCCGCCGCTGCATCATTATCCCTTCCGCTGTCCACCATCCCATCTATTAATTTCCACCACGTGCTACGCACTGTTCATTGTCATAATCATAGTTGAGGTCATTCACATCTTCGCCTGATCCAATCTGCATCTTATCTAGTTTGTCTTGAAAAAAAAAGGAGAGAAAAAAAAAGGAAAAGAAAAAAAAGCGTGAGAAAAAAAAGAGAGAAGAAAAAATCGGATCTATCTAGAATCAATCTCGTACCTGAATTCGGATTGGAATCTGTTTTGCGCACTGTTCAGTAAAACAGGTGTATCTTCCTCACACGAAGTCCGTTTTGGCTCCGTGAGTACTCAAATTGAAGCTAGCGACGAGCCGCATCTAAATAGTTGCAGAAGCTAGTTCAATATTCGACACCTCAAAATCGGCTTCTAAATAGGTCTTTTTGCCCTCCGAAGTTCGTGAACACAACTTGTTCCAATTTTTCAGGCCAGTTTTAGAATTCTTTGACTCCTCATATCAACTCGGAATTGAGTGATTCTTTTTGCATTGGAAAGCTTGAGTTAGTAGCATTGTTTGAAAGAATTTATCAGAAAATTGTCTCAAACTTTTCAAGACGAAAGTTGGAGAGAGAGTTGTTGTATATCCTGCTTGGCAGTTGTTTTTCATCATTATCTTCACTGCCGTTGTGATCTTCACTTATATCTTGCTGTCAAGAGCTACTTAGTATCCTTCATTGATGCTAGTTGTGCTACGCCGTGACCTCATTAGTGTTCTAGGCTCGCGTCTCTAGTCCGGTCTAGCCTAGGACCAGCACAGTACCGTCGTTGAGCGTTTATTCAACATTGCATCTTTGAATTGATTATTGCTAATCTTTTGCTACCATATATAGCCAACCCAGCTCCACATATTTCTACACCGTGTATACGTACGCTCCCCTGGCAATCGCTTTACTCAATATTCGAAGTTACTTGACACCGCTGGTTGCCGATCACCGCCTGCTGCATGGTAAGAACTTGTAAGACATTGATATTTGCTTTACTGTGAGCGTTTTACCACCACATCCTAGTAGTTATAGGAACATTATTTTTGGGTTTTGTTTCTTGTTCTACTAATCATGACAGGATCCAGAGTCAATTCATGGGCTTTGTCGATCGCAGGAGACGTGCCACCACCTTTGCAAATACCACAACCGTCACGAGAGGTGCACAAACATCCAAATGCACATGATCAGGTTAATGTATCTATACCACCATTTAATGGCCATTTTAAACCTGCTTTATATATTGAATGGGAGTTCGACATAAAAAACATATTTGCTTCCCATAATTTCGATGAACATAAAAAGGTTAAGGTTGCGGTTGGTTCTTTCACTGGTTATGCTTTGGTTTGGTGGAGTGAATATTGTCGGTTACACCCTGATTATATACCTACTACTTGGGATGATTTGAAACTTGCCATGCGACATACTTTCGTCCCTGCTTATTATACTCGTGACATGATTAAGAAGTTGCAACACTTAAAACAAGGTAGTGAAACTGTAACAAAATATTATGATGATTTACAAACTACCTTGTTGCATTCCTCTTTAGAAGAAAGTGAAGATGATTTTATGGATAGATTTTGGGGAGGATTAAATCGTGATATTCAAGAGATACTAATTCATGAAGAGTGTTATCCTATGGACCATTTGTTTCATCTTGCTTGCAAAGCTGAACAGGAAATAAAACGATGTGTTGGCCACGAGGAGCACAAGCGCACGGTGCACATTCCAAGAGTTGATATGATTGTTCCTTCAACTACTAGGCATACTATGACAACCACATCCGTTGTTGTCAGGACTACATCACCTCCACCATGTGACACATCGCCCCCGAGAGTGGCTACATCATCTGAGTTGATCATAAGAGGTAATGACAAAGGTACTGATCTTCCATCTCTACATGAGAATGATGAATGCCTTGTCAATTTGAATGCACCATCTGATGAGCTACCCACTACTTTGATCACACCACCTATTTTAGAGGACTACGTTGATAATTTGACTTTGCCATGTGATCCAACAACTGAAATACCAACAATTTTGAGTGCACCCATTGAATTAACTATTGATGCAAAAGAACCAATGTTTAATCATTTTGATATGACCTCTAATCTTGGTGATGATTCTGTGTTGAATGACTTATTGCATGTTTGCTTATTTAAGCATGTTGTAGCATGTAAATTTGATGCAAGTAAGGTTTATTCACCAATGTTGGGATGGTTTAATGATGAACATTGTCAATCTTTTGAAATGAATAAGAGCTTCACTTATATGTGCAAACTGAGTTGCAATATTTTCATGCCTTCTACTTCTTGTGCTAATTTTTTGGCTTTAGATTTTATGAACTATGCAAGTTACTCATCTATTCATGTGTCATATATGCAAAAATCAAGGGAAGTAAAAATGGATGACATATACATATACAACATGTGATGAGGACATCAATACAATTGTTACACCCTGATGAGGACATCAATACAATTGTTACACCCACAGCCCCTGCTGCTATACATACTGGACCAATTACTAGAGCTCGTGCACGCCAACTAAATTACCAGGTACTTTCGTTTCTTGGTAATGATTCTAATGTTCATGAGAATATGATGCTGCCTAAATTGGATACATTTGTTTTGCTTACAAATGAAGGGCCTAGCTTGGAGAAGGATGAACATTGGAGCAAGAACAAGCATGGAGATGATGGCATGCGCAAGGGGAACAAGAACGGAGTTACAAGTGATGATTTCAGGACTTTGAAGCCACCATAATGGGTGCATGAAGCCTTGGACGAAATATACAAGATGCCACTTCATAAATTTCGTCCCAAGGCTATTTTAGGTGCTGCGTCACCTTATTATTGGGCCAGGCCCATGTAATTTCGAAATACATAAGTATAGGCTATTTTTAGAGTCCGTATGTGTGGGGAAACAAGAGATAGGGTTGATTTCGGACTCCTCCACCAAGGGCCACGAAATTCCCCCCTCTTCCTCCATATATACAGCCCTTAGGGCATCGTTTAGACTTTGGGTTTTGTTTAGATTAAAAGTTCGCCATAGCTGCAACTTCACGTACTTCGTTTGTGTTCAACGACCAGACAAAGGCGTCACAGAACCCCACCTTGATCAATAAAGCTTTCATCTTATATTCGCAATATCCAGATTGCAATCTTAGTTTCTTGCTTGTTCTTCGTTTGCTCGCAGGAAATAGACCCTCGTGGTCAGGTTGATCGTGCTCCGGCGTGGTCAATAACCTCTCGGAGTTGGTTTAGCGATTGCTAAGGCGCGACGTCCTCGCACGTTCGTAGTCGGATCGTCAAAGTCGACTTCCACCAAAGCGAAATCCACCATCTCATCGAAAGACGGGACACCTTTGCCTCTATCACGTCACGAGAGGTGCACAAACATCCAAATGCACATGATCAGGTTAATGTATCTATACCACCATTTAATGGCCGTTTTAAACCTGCTTTATATATTGAATGGGAGTTCGACATAAAAAATATATTTACTTCCCATAATTTCGATGAACATAAAAAGGTTAAGGTTGCGGTTGGTTCTTTCACTGGTTATGCTTTGGTTTGGTGGAGTGAATATTGTCGGTTACACCCTGATTATATACCTACTACTTGGGATGATTTGAAACTTGCCATGCGACATACTTTCGTCCCTGCTTATTATACTCGTGACATGATTAAGAAGTTGCAACACTTAAAACAAGGTAGTGAAACTGTAACAAAATATTATGATGATTTACAAACTACCTTGTTGCATTCCTCTTTAGAAGAAAGTGAAGATGATTTTATGGATAGATTTTGGGGAGGATTAAACCGTGATATTCAAGAGATACTAATTCATGAAGAGTGTTATCCTATGGACCATTTGTTTCATCTTGCTTGCAAAGCTGAATAGGAAATAAAACGACGTGTTGGCCACGAGGAGAACAAGCGCACGGTGCACATTCCAAGAGTTGATATGATTGTTCCTTCAACTACTAGGCATACTATGACAACCACATCCATTGTTGTCAGGACTACATCACCACCATGTGACACATCGCCCCCGAGAGTGGCTACATCATCTGAGTTGATCATAAGAGGTAATGACAAAAGTACTGATCTTCCATCTCTACATGAGAATGATGAATGCCTTGTCAATTTGAATGCACCATCTGATGAGCTACCCACTACTTTGATCACACCACCTATTTTAGAGGACTACGTTGATAATTTGACTTTGCCATGTGATCAAACAACTGAAATACCAACAATTTTGAGTGCACCCATTGAATTAACTATTGATGCAAAAGAACCAATGTTTAATCATTTTGATATGACCTCTAATCTTGGTGATGATTCTGTGTTGAATGACTTATTGCATGTTTGCTTATTTAAGCATGTTGTAGCATGTAAATTTGATGCAAGTAAGGTTTATTCACCAATGTTGGGATGGTTTAATGATGAACATTGTCAATCTTTTGAAATGAATAAGAGCTTCACTTATATGTGCAAACTGAGTTGCAATATTTTCATGCCTTCTACTTCTTGTGCTAATTTTTTGGCTTTAGATTTTATGAACTATGCAAGTTACTCATCTATTCATGTGTCATATATGCAAAAATCAAGGGAAGTAAAAATGGATGACATATACATATACAACATGTACACCTTGTCTCTTTTGTTAGCCACATTTCAGATTAAGCAACGACGAGGACGGCTTTATTTTCAATAAGGGGAGGATGATGAGGACATGACTACCTTGGATATGACCAAAAATATTGCATATATGCATATTTGTCAGGTGATTTCTAGTGCAAACTATTCAATAATCTATTTATGTTATCCAGAACAAAAATACTTCACACACTTTTGTGTTTTGTCTAATTGCAGGTGTATGGGACATTTGTACAATCCACATATGAAGATAAGGAAGAAAGAGATGTTTATTTGCTGTCCAAAAAGTTCTCTCACGTCACTTTTGGCCCAAGAGAAGATAGAGTCCAAGTCTCTCACGTTCTGGATTCAGATTCGGACTGCACAGACATACCTGACTCAAAACGCACACAAGTTTTTCATACGGATTCCGAATTGGGTGATTCTTTTTTTGTTGGAAACTAGATTTCGTGCACTTTCCAACCCAATTGGAATCACCTTCAAATTCGTCCGGAGCGTTGAGTTGTGGACGAAACAATCTGATGCTGCAGCAGAATCCGAGTCAAACTACAAGTCCAAAGGTGTTACATCACCTCCACTTGGGCCCATTGGCCTTGTACGACCTAGATTTAGTTTTAGGCTGCCTTGGGACGTCCTCCCACCTCCTTGGCCGCCACCCCTTGTGATGAGGACATCAATACAATTGTTACACCCACAGCCCCTGCTGCTATACATACTGGACCAATTACTAGAGCTCGTGCACGCCAACTAAATTACCAGGTACTTTCGTTTCTTGGTAATGATTCTAATGTTCATGAGAATATGATGCTGCCTAAATTGGATACATTTGTTTTGCTTACAAATGAAGGGCCTAGCTTGGAGAAGGATGAACATTGGAGCAAGAACAAGCATGGAGATGATGGCATGCTGATGAGGACATGACTACCTTGGATATGACCAAAAATATTGCATATATGCATATTTGTCAGGTGATTTCTAGTGCAAACTATTCAATAATCTATTTATGTTATCCAGAACAAAAATACTTCACACACTTTTGTGTTTTGTCTAATTGCAGGTGTATGGGACATTTGTACAATCCACATATGAAGATAAGGAAGAAAGAGATGTTTATTTGCTGTCCAAAAAGTTCACTTTTGGCCCAAGAGAAGATAGATTCCAAGTCTCTCACGTTCTGGATTCAGATTCGGACTGCACAGACACACCTGACTCAAAACGCACACAAGTTTTTCATACGGACTCCGAATTGGGTGATTCTTTTTTTGTTGGAAACTAGATTTCGTGAACTTTCCAACCCAATTGGAATCACCTTCAAATTCGTCTGGAGCGTTGAGTTGTGGACGAAACAATCTGATGCTGCAGCAGAATCCGAGTCAAACTACAAGTCCAAAGGTGTTACATCACCTCCACTTGGGCCCATTGGCCTTGTACGACCTAGATTTAGTTTTAGGCTGCCTTGGGACGTCCTCCCACCTCCTTGGCCGCCACCCCTTGCTCCTATATAAGTAGATCCATCTAGTAGCTTTTCCTTGGGATTTGTTTAGTTAAAAGTTAGCCATTGCAACTTCGTGTACTTCGTTTGTGTCCAACGACCAGACCAAGACCGCTTCCGGATCCCCACCATTATCAATACCTCATATATATTTGCAATATTCAGATTGCTTTATCATATTCTTGCTCGTTCTTCGATTGCTTGCAGGAATAGACCTTCGTGGTCAGGCTGACCGTGCTTCCGGCATCGTCAGCAACCTCAGGAGATTGGTTTAGCGATTGCTAAGGCGCAACGTCGTGCACATTTGTAGTCGGATTGTCAAAGTCGTCTCCACCAAATCGATAGTTATCATCTCATCGAAAGATCGGGACCCTCGCCTCTATCAACGTCTCTCCTCGGGATATTGTAAACATGTAAATCGTTGTTCAGTTTCTAACTCCCAAGTAAGATATATATCAGGAACATATCTACCCTCAAATGGTGGAATATTCAATTTTAGTTTAGGGACATGGTCATGATCTCGTACCTGAGGGTGAGCCCTACCATTGCCATTATTTGCATGTGGACGACCTGGTGGTTGCTGTGCTGTTGGTGGCACGTAGTTCTGAGTTTGATGAACCTCATCCTCATAATCTCCCACATAATCATCCTCCTCCACATCAGCAGTAGGAGCCACAGAAGTATCAACAGCAGCACTAGCAGTTTGGCCCGACTGAAGAGGGACATGGCTCGCTCGGCGGAGGGCTGTTTCCCGACGTGGAGGTAGTCGATGTTGTTGCTGTTGTTGCAGAGGTGCGGCAGGAGCAGCCGGTGGTGGTGGTGGAAAATGCGAAAGCAATTCAGCAAACTTGTTATCGAGCTTTGTTTCAAACGTCTTCTCCACGCCATCTATCTTCTCCATGGCCTCTTCAAATCTGTTTATCACATCTTGCACCTGTCCACTCATCATTTGCTGAAACGTATCATGAAGCTCCTTGTTCGTCAAGTTCTCCCAGTCAGTCTCGTCGGCTTGTGATCCTGGCATGGTTAGCAGCAATAGAAACACACAAGAATATGATCCTACAGACTACTAACAAGTGGTGGTGGTGGTGGGTGTCACAAATCCGTCAAGGAAATCTCAAATTCTTACCAGTTCTTACCCAGTAGCAGGCGGTGATCGGCAACCGTTGTAGTCAAAACTTCTCAAAAGCTTGGATAGAGCGATTGCCAGGGAGAGTCAAACGCACGACGTAGATGTATGTGGAGCTGGGAAGGCTTATAGTATGGTAGCAAAAAGGGTCAGCAATAATCAATTCAGAGATGCAAAGTTGAATAAACGCTCAACGACGGTACTGTGCTGGTCCTAGGCTAGACCGTGCTAGAGACGCGAGCCTAGAACACTAACAAAATCACGGCGCTGCACGTAAATAAGGGAAAAGCACACTCTGGAACTCTTTTTTTTTCGCTCTTTTTTTTGCGCTCCTTTTTTTGCGCTCTTTTTTTGCGAAAAATCACTATAATGGCGAGTGTCTCAAAACTCTTCCCTCGTCAAACTGATAGGATGGGCACGAAATTTTTTTTTCACTTTTTTTTTCGGAAATCAGGGCAGCGACGACGAAAAAGTGCGACGAAAAATCACTATGATCGCACGTGGCTCAAAAGACTCAGAAAAGCCTAAAAATAGGATAGGGAAAAAATTTGCCCGTGAAAATTTTGGCCTAAAAATTGCCCGTGAATTTTTTTTTCCCGAGACCTACGCAGGCAAGGAAACACGAATCAGAATTTAGATTGATCTCAAGAACAAACCTAATATGAGAAGAACTCGGATTGGTGGTGGATATATGGTTGTGGTATATGGCAGCGGTGGTGGTATATGGTAGCGGTTGATAGAGGCGGGGTGTCCCGATCTTTCGATGAGATGATAACTATCGATTTGGTGGAGACGACTTTGACGATCCGACTACAAGCGTGCACGACGTTGCGCCTTAGCAATCGCTAAACCAATCTCCTGAGGTTACTGACGATGCTGGAAGCACGGTCAGCCTGACCACGAAGGTCTATTCCTGCAAGCAATCGAAGAACAAGCAAGAATATGATAAAAGCAATCTGAATATTGCGAGTATATATGAGGTATTGATAAAGGTGGGGATCCATAAGCGGTCTTGGTCTGGTCGTTGGACACAAACAAAGTACACGAAGTTGCAATGGCTAACTTTTAACTAAACAAATCCCAAGGAAAAGCTACTAGATGGATCTACTTATATAGGAGCAAGGGGTGGCGGCCAAGGAGGTGGGAGGACGTCCCAAGGCAGCCTAAAACTAAATCTAGGTCGTACAAGGCCAATGGGCCCAAGTGGAGGTGATGTAACACCTTTGGACTTGTAGTTTGACTCGGATTCTGCTGCAGCATCAGATTGTTTCGTCCACAACTCAACGCTCCGGACGAATTTGAAGGTGATTCCAATTGGGTTGTAAAGTGCACGAAATCTAGTTTCTAACAAAAAAAAATCACCCAATTCGGAGTCCGTATGAAAAACTTGTGTGCGTTTTGAGTCAGGTATGTCTGTGCAGTCCGAATCTGAATCCAGAACGTGAGAGACTTGGACTCTATCTTCTCTTGGGCCAAAAGAGACGTGAGAGAACTTTTTGGACAGCAAATAAACATCTCTTTCTTCCTTATCTTCATATGTGGATTGTACAAATGTCCCATACACCTGCAATTAGACAAAACACAAAAGTGTGTGAAGTATTTTTGTTCTGGATAACATAAATAGATTATTGAATAGTTTGCACTAGAAATCACCTGACAAATATGCATATATGCAATATTTTTGGTCATATCCAAGGTAGTCATGTCCTCATCAGCGGTGGTGTTATATGGATACAGATTGGTGGTGGTATATGGATACGGATTGGTGGTGGTATATGGATATGGATTCAGAGCGGTGGCGGATAAGCAAAAGTGGCAGATGGGCGATGATGATGGTGCGGCGGCGGCGTGACAACTTATGACCAGAACTCGAAACTCTAAAAGACTAGACTCTAAGACCAGCAACTTGACACGACGATGCAACCGCAAATTCAACAAAGCAAAAACCCTAAAAAGATTATGCAAAGGCTCAGATTGGTTCGGATATGATGAACTAACCCTAATTTTTTTTCTGGCTTTTTCGTGGACTGTAGGTATGAAGAACAGACTCGATCTAATCTACGAAAAACTGTAAAATCTCACCGAGCAACCTGGAAATTTGATACCACTTGATAGAGGCTAAGGTGTCCCGATGTTTCGATGAGATGGTGGCTATCATTTTCTGTGGGAGTCGACCTTGACGATCCGACTACGAACGTGCGAGACGTCGCGCCTTAGCAATCGCTAAACCAACTTCCGAGGGTTATTGACCACGCCGGAGCACGATCAACCTGACCACGAGGGTCTGTTTCCTGCGAGCAAACAAAGAACAAGCAAGAAACTGAGATTGCAATCGGGATATTGCGAATATAAGATGAAAGCTTTATTGATCAAGGTGGGGTTCTGTGACGTCTTAGTCTGGTCGTTGGACACAAACGAAGTACGCGAAGTTGCAGCTATGGCGAACTTTTAATCTAAACAAAACCCAAAGTCTAAACGACGCCCTAAGGGTTGTATATATGGAGGAAGAGGGGGGAATTTCGTGGCCCTTGAGGGTGGGGTCCGAAACCAACCCTAACTCTTGTTTCCCCACACATACGGACCCTAAAAATAGCCTATACTTAAGTATTTCGAAATTACATGGGCCTGGCCCATTAATAAGGTGACGCAGCACCTAGAATAGCCTATGGACGAATATTATGAAGTGGCATCTTGTATATTTCGTCCAAGGCTTCATGCACTCCTTATGGCGGCTTCAAAGTCCTGAAATCATCACTTGTAACTCCGTTCTTGATCCCCTTGCGCATGCCATCAACTCTGATAGAGGCAAAGGTGTCCCGTCTTTCGATGAGATGATGGATATCGCTTTGGTGGAAGTCGACTTTGACGATCCGACTATGAACGTGCGAGGACGTCGCCCCTTAGCAATGACTAAACCAACTCCGAGAGGTTATTGACCACGCCGGAGCATCAACCTGACCACGAGGGTCTGTTTCCTGCGAGCAAACGAAGAACAAGCAAGAAACTAAGATTGCAATCTAGATATTGTGAATATAAGATGAAAGCTTTATTGATCAAGGTGGGGTTCTGTGACGCCTTTGTTTGGTCGTTGAACACAAACGAAGTACGCGAAGTTGCAGCTATGGCGAACTTTAATCTAAACAAAACCCAAAGTCTAAACGGTGCCCTAAGGGCTGTATATATGGAGGAAGAGAGGGGGAATTTCGTGGCCCTTGGTGGAGGGGTCCGAAATCAACCCTATCTCTCGTTTCCCCACACATACGGACTCTAAAAATAGCCTATACTTATGTATTTCGAAATTACATGGGCCTGGCCCAATAAAAAGGTGACGCAGCACCTATAATAGCCTCGGGACGAAATTTATGAAGTGGCATCTTGTATATTTCGTCCAAGGCTTCATGCACCCATTATGGTGGCTTCTAAGTCCTAAAATCATCACTTGTAACTCCGTTCTTGTTCCCCTTGCGCATGCCATCATCTCCATGCTTGTTCTTAATCCAATGTTCATCCTTCTCCAAGCTAGGCCCTTCATTTGTAAGCAAAACAAATGTATCCAATTTAGGCAGCATCATATTCTCATGAACATTAGAATCATTACCAAGAAACGAAAGTACCTGGTAATTTAGTTGGCGTGCGCGAGCTCTAGTAATTGGTCCAGTATGTATAGCAGCAGGGGCTGTGGGTGTAACAATGGTATTGATGTCCTCATCAAACTCCATGCGTGTTCTTCCTCCAATGTTCATCCTTCTCCAAGCTAGGCCCTTCATTTGTAAGCAAAACAAATGTATCCAATTTAGGCAGCATCATAATCTCATGAACATTAGAACCATTACCAAGAAACGAAAGTACCTGGTAATTTAATTGGCGTGCGCGAGCTCTAGTAATTGGTCCAGTATATGTAACAGTAGGGGCTGTGGGTGTAACAATGGTATTGATGTCCTCATCAGTACCCCCATTCCTCGCCAGGAGTGGGAAGAGGCCCTCTGCGCCGTACTTGCACCAAAGCCCGTCCGCGCCGTACTTGCACTGGACGCCCGCCGCACTGTTCGCATGGGTCACGCCGTTCGTCTTGTCCGCGGCCCGCTCGATGCCAACGTGCTGGTCGGTAGGCTCGACCGCCTCCTTGGGCCAGGTGTCCACCTGGGTTTTGTAGAGGAACATGGCCGTCGCATCCTCGAGCTGGTGATCTCTAATGAAATAGGCAACTTGGAGCTCGAGATCACGCTCCAGATGTACCGCGAGCGTGTTGACCGCTTGGACGAACGCCTGCACAAGTTCAGGCAGAGCCAAGAGCTACCGTAGGCAAGGGCTGCCGGTCATGGTCTCATGGGCGCATTTTATTATGTTGAGTAATTTCGACGTGGATAGCTATGTATTCGCAACAATCATAGATACTAAAACTAATCCTCCTGATGCGCGGCTTCTTCCCAGCGCGGAGGCAGTACTTCGCCTCCTCCGCCTCGCAGCGCATGACAGATAGAGGCAAAGGTGTCCCGTCTTTCGATGAGATGATGGATATCGCTTTGGTGGAAGTCGACTTTGACGATCCGACTACGAACGAGCGAGGACGTCGCATCTTAGCAATCGCTAAACCAACTCCGAGAGGTTATTGACCACGCCGGAGCACGATCAACCTGACCACGAGGGTCTGTTTCCTGCGAGCAAACGAAGAACAAGCAAGAAACTAAGATTGCAATCTGGATATTGCGAATATAAGATGAAAGCTTTATTGATCAAGGTGGGGTTCTGTGACGCCTTTGTCTAGTCGTTGAACACAAACGAAGTACTAGAAGTTGCAGCTATGGCGAACTTTTAATCTAAACGAAACCCAAAGTCTAAACGGTGCCCTAAGGGCTGTATATATGGAGGAAGAGAGGGGGAATTTCGTGGCCCTTGGTGGAGGGGTCCGAAATCAACCCTATCTCTTGTTTCCCCACACACACGGACTCTAAAAATAGCCTATACTTATGTATTTCGAAATTACATGGGCCTGGCCCAATAAAAAGGTGACGCAGCACCTATAATAGCCTCGGGACGAAATTTATGAAGTGGCATCTTGTATATTTCGTCCATGGCTTCATGCACCCATTATGGTGGCTTCAAATTCCTGAAATCATCACTTGTAACTCCGTTCTTGTTGCCCTTGCGCATGGCATCATCTCCATGCTTGTTCTTGCTCCAATGTTCATCCTTCTCCAAGCTAGGCCCTTCATTTGTAAGCAAAACAAATGTATCCAATTTAGGCAGCATCATATTCTCATGAACATTAGAATCATTACCAAGAAACGAAAGTACCTGATAATTTAATTGGCGTGCGCGAGCTCTAGTAATTGGTCCCGTATATGTAGCAGTAGGGGCTGTGGGTGTAACAATGGTATTGATGTCCTCATCAATGACGTACCGATCTGCCTCTTGCTGGCGCACGAGCGCGGACGATCTTGCCATTTCGTTGGGTGCCCACCAGAGTTCCTCGTCGGTGGCACGCTGGAGCTTATCGGCCCACCACCACGCAACGATGAGGAGCTTAGTGCCTTTGACCTTCCTCGCGAAGTACCCGTCTTCGTACACTTCCTCCGCATGACGATGTGCCCGTCCCCAAAGCTCCACCTTCTCCTTCTCCTAGGCGGCATCACGAGCTTCACAGGCCGCCTGGTACTTGGCTTCCTCCTCCGCCATCTCCTTCTTGAACGCCACTTATGATAGAGGCAAAGGTGTCCCGTCTTTCGATGAGATGGTGGATTTCGCTTTGGTGGAAGTCGACTTTGATGATCCGACTACGAACGTGCGAGGACGTCGCGCCTTAGCAATCGCTAAACCCACTCCGAGAGGTTATTGACCACGCCGGAGCACGATCAACCTGACCACGAGGGTCTGTTTCCTGCGAGCAAACAAAGAACAAGCAAGAACTAAGATTGCAATCTGGATATTGCGAATATAAGATGAAAGCTTTATTGATCAAGGTGGGGTTCTGTGACGCCTTTGTCTGGTCGTTGAACACAAACGAAGTACGCGAAGTTGCAGCTATGGCGAACTTTTAATCTAAACAAAACCCAAAGTCTAAACGATGCCCTAAGGGCTGTATATATGGAGGAAGAGGGGGGGAATTTCGTGGCCCTTGGTGGAGGGGTCCGAAATCAACCCTATCTCTTGTTTCCCCACACATACGGACTCTAAAAATAGCCTATACTTATGTATTTCGAAATTACATGGGCCTAGCCCAATAATAAGGTGACGCAGCACCTAAAATAGCCTCGGGACGAAATTTATGAAGTGGCATCTTGTATATTTCGTCCAAGGCTTCATGCACCCATTATGGTGGCTTCAAAGTCCTGAAATCATCACTTGTAACTCCGTTCTTGTTCCCCTAGATTTAGTTTTAGGCTGCCTTGGGACGTCCTCCCACCTCCTTGGCTGCCACCCCTTGCTCCTATATAAGTAGATCCATCTAGTAGCTTTTCCTTGGGATTTGTTTAGTTAAAAGTTAGCCATTGCAACTTCGTGTACTTCGTTTGTGTCCAACGACCAGACCAAGACCGCTTACGGATCCCCACCATTATCAATACCTCATATATATTTGCAATATTCAGATTGCTTTATCATATTCTTGCTCGTTCTTCGATTGCTTGCAGGAATAGACCTTCGTGGTCAGGCTGACCGTGCTTCCGGCATCGTCAGTAACCTCAGGAGATTGGTTTAGCGATTGCTAAGGCGCAACGTCGTGCACGTTTGTAGTCGGATCGTCAAAGTCGTCTCCACCAAATCGATAGTTATCATCTCATCGAAAGATCGGGACACCTCGCCTCTATCAAGTGGTATCAGTTTTCAGGTTGCTCGGTGAGAATTTCCAGTTTTTCTTAGATTAGATATATTTTCTTACCTATTGTCCAAGAAAAAGCCACAAAAAAAGTTAGGCCTGTTCATCCTTTATCCAAGCCAGTCTGAGCCTTTGCAATTTTCTATTCATTGTTTGCATTATTGAATTATCGGTTGCATCGCCGTGTCGAGTTGCTGGTCTTAGTGTCTAGTTCCTTTAGAGTTTCGAGTTCTGTTCACATTAGTCACGCAGCCGCTGCATCATTATCCCATCCGCTGTCCACCATCCAATCCACCAATTTCCTCCACGTGCTACGCACTGTTTATTGTCATAATCATAGTTGAGGTCACTCAAATCTTCGCCTGATCGAATCTGCATCTTATCTAGTTTGTCTTGGAAAGAGGGAGAAAAAGAAGATAAAGAAAAAAAAGAGAGAAAAAAGGAAAGAAAAAAAAGAAAAAGAGGGAGAAGAAAAAGAAAAAAAAAGCATGAGAAAAAAAGAGAGAAGAAAAAAAATTGGATCTATCTAGAATCAATCTCGTACCTGAATTCGGATTGGAATCTGTTTTGTGCACTGTTCAGTAAAACAGCTTGGCTATTGTTTCACATCATTATCTTTACTGCCGTTTTGATCTTCACTTATATCTTGCTGTCCAGAGCTACTTTGTATCCTTCATTGATGCTGGTTGTGCTACGACGTGACCTCATTAGTGTTCTAGGCTCGCGTCTCTAGTTCGGTCTAGCCTAGGACCAGCACAGTACCGTCGTTGAGCGTTTATTCAACATTGCATCTTTGAATTGATTATTGCTAATCTTTTGCTACCATATATAGCCAACCCAGCTCCACATATTTCTACACCGTGTATACGTACGCTCCCCTGGCAATCGCTTTACTCAATATTCGGAGTTACTTGACACCGCTGGTTGCCGATCACCGCCTGCTGCATGGTAAGAACTTGTAAGACATTGATATTTGCTTTACTGTGAGCGTTTTACCACCACATCCTAGTAGTTATAGGAACATTATTTTTGGGTTTTGTTTCTTGTTCTACTAATCATGACAGGATCCAGAGTCAATTCATGGGCTTTGTCGATCGCGGGAGACGTGCGACCACCTTTGCAAATACCACAACCGTCACGAGAGGTGCACAAACATCCAAATGCACATGATCAGGTTAATGTATCTATACCACCATTTAATGGCCGTTTTAAACCTGCTTTATATATTGAATGGGAGTTCGACATAAAAAATATATTTGCTTCCCATAATTTCAATGAACATAAAAAGGTTAAGGTTGCGGTTGGTTCTTTCACTGGTTATGCTTGTGTTTGGTGGAGTGAATATTGTCGGTTACACCCTGATTATATACCTACTACTTGGGATGATTTGAAACTTGCCATGCGACATACTTTCGTCCCTGCTTATTATACTCGTGACATGATTAAGAAGTTGCAACACTTAAAACAAGGTAGTGAAACTGTAACAAAATATTATGATGATTTACAAACTACCTTGTTGCATTCCTCTTTAGAAGAAAGTGAAGATGATTTTATGGATAGATTTTGGGCAGGATTAAACCGTGATATTCAAGAGATACTAATTCATGAAGAGTGTTATCCTATGGACCATTTGTTTCATCTTGCTTGCAAAGCTGAACAGGAAATAAAACGACGTGTTGGCCACGAGGAGAACAAGCGCATGGTGCACATTCCAAGAGTTGATATGATTGTTCCTTCAACTACTAGGCATATTATGACAACCACATCTGTTGTTGTCAGGACTACATCACCTCCACCATGTGACACATCGCCCCCGAGACTGGCTACATCATCTGAGTTGATCATAAGAGGTAATGACAAAGGTACTGATCTTCCATCTCTACATGAGAATGATGAATGCCTTGTCAATTTGAATGCACCATCTGATGAGCTACCCACTACTTTGATCACACCACCTATTTTAGAGGACTACGTTGATAATTTGACTTTGCCATGTGATCAAACAACTGAAATACCAACAATTTTGAGTGCACCCATTGAATTAACTATTGATGCAAAAGAACCAATGTTTAATCATTTTGATATGACCTCTAATCTTGGTGATGATTCTGTGTTGAATGACTTATTGCATGTTTGCTTATTTAAGCATGTTGTAGCATGTAAATTTGATGCAAGTAAGGTTTATTCACCAATGTTGGGATGGTTTAATGATGAACATTGTCAATCTTTTGAAATGAATAAGAGCTTCACTTATATGTGCAAACTGAGTTGCAATATTTTCATGCCTTCTACTTCTTGTGCTAATTTTTTGTCTTTAGATTTTATGAACTATGCAAGTTACTCATCTATTCATGTGTCATATATGCAAAAATCAAGGGAAGTAAAAATAGATGACATATACATATACAACATGTACACCTTGTCTCTTTTGTTAGCCACATTTCAGATTAAGCAACGCCGAGGACGGCTTTATTTTCAAGAAGGGGAGGATGATGAGGACATGACTACCTTTGATGAGGACATCAATACAATTATTACACCCACAGCCCCTGCTGCTATACATACTGGACCAATTACTAGAGCTCGTGCACGCCAACTAAATTATCAGGTACTTTCGTTTCTTGGTAATGATTCTAATGTTCATGAGAATATGATGCTGCCTAAATTGGATACATTTGTTTTGCTTACAAATGAAGGGCCTAGCTTGGAGAAGGATGAACATTGGAGCAAGAACAAGCATGGAGATGATGGCATGCGCAAGGGGAACAAGAACGGAGTTACAAGTGATGATTTCAGGACTTTGAAGCCACCATAATGTGTGCATGAAGCCTTGGACGAAATATACAAGATGCCACTTCATAAATTTCGTCCCGAGGCTATTTTAGGTGCTGCGTCACCTTATTATTGGGCCAGGCCCATGTAATTTCGAAATACATAAGTATAGGCTATTTTTAGAGTCCGTATGTGTGGGAAAACAAGAGATAGGGTTGATTTCGGACCCCTCCACCAAGGGCCACGAAATTCCCCCCCTCTTCCTCCATATATACAGCCCTTAGGGCATCGTTTAGACTTTGGGATTTGTTTAGTTAAAAGTTAGCCATTGCAACTTCGTGTACTTCGTTTGTGTCCAACGACCAGACCAAGACCGCTTACGGATCCCCACCTTTATCAATACTTCATATATATTCGCAATATTCAGATTGCTTTTATCATATTCTTGCTCGTTCTTCGATTGCTTGCAGGAATAGACCTTCGTGGTCAGGTTGATCGTGCTCCGGCGTGGTCAATAACCTCAGGAGATTGGTTTAGCGATTGCTAAGGCGCAACGTCGTGCACGTTTGTAGTCGGATCGTCAAAGTCGTCTCCACCAAATCGGTAGTATCATCTCATCGAAAGATCGGGACACCTCGCCCCTATCAACATGGCTCCTGAAGACGCTGACAGGTATGAATGTTTAGTTGCTCAACGTGTTTTGAGTGTGCAGGTCACACAAGCTGAGCAAAATCAGAGGCACAATTTGTTCCATACCAAGGGAGTTGTGAAGGAACGTTCTGTGCGCGTCATCATAGACGGAGGGAGCTGCAACAACTTGGCTAGCATGGAGATGGTGGAGAAGCTTGCTCTCACCACAAGACCACATCCACATCCTTACTACATCCAATGGTTCAACAACAGCGGCAAGGTTAAGGTAACACGTACTGTTCGTGTGCATTTTAGTATCTCTACATATGCTGATTATGTTGATTGTGATGTGGTACCTATGCAAGCATGTTCCTTATTACTTGGTAGACCATGGCAATTTGATAAAAATTCTGTACACCATGGTAGAAACAATCACTATACTCTTGTTCATAAGGATAAAAATATTACTTTGCTTCCTATGACTGCTGATTCCATTTTGAAAGATGATATTAATAGAGCTAATAAAGCACAACAGGAGAAGAATAAGAGTGAAAATCAGATTGTGGCAAAAGAATTTGAGCAACAAATGAAGCCTAATAATAAACCATCTAGTGTTGCTTCTGAAATTAAATTGAAAAGTGCATGTTTATTTGCCACCAAATCTGATATTGATGAGCTAGATTTCAGCAAATCTGTTTGCTATGCTTTTGTGTGCAAAGAGGCATTATTTTCATTCGAGGACGTGCCTTCCTCTTTGCCTCCTGCTGTCACTAACATTTTGCAGGAGTTCGCTGACGTTTTCCCACAAGACGTGCCACCGGGATTACCGCCTATTCGAGGGATTGAGCATCAGATTGACTTAATTCCCGGTGCTTCACTGCCAAACCGTGCACCATACCGTACCAATCCAGAGGAGACGAAGGAGATTATGCGTCAAGTACAAGAGCTTCTCGACAAGGGTTATATATGCGAATCCCTTAGTCCTTGTGCTGTTCCTATTATTCTAGTGCCGAAAAAGGATGGTACATCACGTATGTGTGTTGATTGTAGAGGCATTAATAATATTACTATTCGTTATCGTCATCCTATTCCTAGGCTAGATGATATGCTTGATGAATTGAGTGGCTCTACAATATTCTCCAAAGTTGATTTGCGTAGTGGCTACCATCAAATTCGTATGAAATTGGGAGATGAATGGAAAACAGCATTTAAAACTAAGTTTGGATTATATGAGTGGTTAGTCATGCCTTTTGGGTTAACTAATGCGCCTAGTACTTTCATGAGATTAATGAACGAAGTTTTACGTGCTTTCATTGGACGATTTGTGGTGGTTTACTTTGATGACATATTGATTTATAGCAGATCTTTGGAGGAACATTTGGAACATTTACGTGCTGTTTTTATTGCACTACGTGATGCACGTTTGTTTGGTAACCTTGGGAAGTGCACCTTTTGCACCGACCGAGTATCTTTTCTTGGCTATGTTGTTACTCCACAGGGAATTGAAGTTGATAAAGCCAAGATTGAAGCTATTGAGAGTTGACCGCAGCCCAAAATGGTCACACAAGTGAGGAGTTTTCTTGGCCTCGCTGGATTCTATAGGCATTTTGTGAGAGATTTCAGCACCATTGCTGCACCTCTCAATGAGCTTACAAAGAAAGATGTGCCTTTTCTTTGGGGTACCGCACAGGAAGAAGCCTGCACGGTATTGAAAGATAAGTTGACACATGCTCCTTTACTCCAACTTCCTGATTTTAATAAGACTTTTGAGCTTGAATGTGATGCTAGTGGAATTGGATTAGGAGGTGTGTTATTACAAGATGGCAAACCTGTTGCATAATTTTCTGAAAAATTGAGTGGGCCTAGTCTGAATTATTCTACTTATGATAAAGAATTATATGCTCTTGTTCGGACTTTAGAAACATGGCAACATTATTTATGGCCCAAAGAATTTGTTATACATTCTGATCATGAATCTTTGAAACATATTAAAAGTCAAGCTAAACTGAATCGTAGACATGCTAAATGGGTTGAATTCATTGAGACTTTCCCTTATGTCATTAAACACAAGAAGGGAAAAGAAAATGTTATTGCTGATGCATTGTCTCGTCGCTATACTATGCTTTCACAACTTGACTTCAAAATATTTGGTTTGGAGACCATCAAAGATCAATATGTGCATGATGCTGATTTTAAAGATGTAATGCATAATTGTAAAGAAGGAAGAATGTGGAATAAGTTTGTTGTTAACGATGGATTTGTGTTTCGTGCTAACAAGCTATGCATTCCAGCTAGCTCCGTTCGTCTTTTGTTGTTGCAGGAGGCGCATGGAGGAGGATTAATGGGACACTTTGGCGTGAAGAAGATGGAGGACGTACTTGCTACACATTTCTTTTGGCCAAAGATGAGACGGGATGTTGAGCGTTTTATTGCTCGCTGCACTACATGTCAAAAAGCTAAGTCACGACTCAATCCTCATGGTTTATATATGCCTTTGCCTGTACCTAGTGTTCCTTGGGAGGATATATCTATGGACTTTGTTTTAGGTTTACCTCGAACAAAGAAGGGGAGGGATAGCATATTTGTTGTCGTGGATAGATTCTCGAAAATGGCACACTTTATACCATGTCATAAACGCGATGATGCTGTTAATGTTGCTGATTTGTTCTTTCGTGAAATTATTCGCTTGCATGGTGATGAGGACATCAATACAATTGTTACACCCACAGCCCCTGCTGTTATACATACTGGACCAATTACTAGAGCTCGTGCACGCCAACTAAATTACCAGGTACTTTCGTTTCTTGGTAATGATTCTAATGTTCATGAGAATATGATGCTGCCTAAATTGGATACATTTGTTTTGCTTACAAATGAAGGGCCTAGCTTGGAGAAGGATGAACATTGGAGCAAGAACAAGCATGGAGATGATGGCATGCGCAAGGGGAACAAGAACGGAGTTACAAGTGACGATTTCAGGACTTTGAAGCCACCATAATGGGTGCATGAAGCCTTGGACGAAATATACAAGATGCCACTTCATAAATTTCGTCCCGAGGCTATTTTAGGTGCTGCGTCACCTTATTATTGGGCCAGGCCCATGTAATTTCGAAATACATAAGTATAGGCTATTTTTAGAGTCCGTATGTGTGGGGAATCAAGAGATAGGGTTGATTTCGGACCCCTCCACCAAGGGCCACGAAATTCCCCCCTCTTCCTCCATATATACAGCCCTTAGGGCATCGTTTAGACTTTGGGTTTTGTTTAGATTAAAAGTTCGCCATAGCTGCAACTTCGCATACTTCGTTTGTGTTCAACGACCAGACAAAGGCGTCACAGAACCCCACCTTATCAATAAAGCTTTCATCTTATATTTGCAATATCCAGATTGCAATCTCAGTTTCTTGCTTGTTCTTCGTTTGCTCGCAGGAAACAGACCCTCGTGGTCAGGTTGATCGTGCTCCGGCGTGGTCAATAACCTCTCGGAGTTGGTTTAGCGATTGCTAAGGCGCGACGTCCTCGCACGTTCGTAGTCGGATCGTCAAAGTCGACTTCCACCAAAGCGATATCCATCATCTCATCGAAAGACGGGACACCTTTGCCTCTATCACCATGTCATCAAACAACTGAAATACCAACAATTTTGAGTGCACCCATTGAATTAACTATTGATGCAAAAGAACCAATGTTTAATCATTTTGATATGACCTCTAATCTTGGTGATGATTCTGTGTTGAATGACTTATTGCATGTTTGCTTATTTAAGCATGCTGTAGCATGTAAATTTGATGCAAGTAAGGTTTATTCACCAATGTTGGGATGGTTTAATGATGAACATTGTCAATCTTTTGAAATGAATAAGAGCTTCACTTATATGTGCAAACTGAGTTGCAATATTTTCATGCCTTCTACTTCTTGTGCTAATTTTTTGGCTTTAGATTTTATGAACTATGCAAGTTACTCATCTATTCATGTGTCATATATGCAAAAATCAAGGGAAGTAAAAATGGATGACATATACATATACAACATGTACACCTTGTCTCTTTTGTTAGCCACATTTCAGATTAAGCAACGCCGAGGACGGCTTTATTTTCAAGAAGGGGAGGATGATGAGGACATGACTACCTTGGATATGACAAAAAATATTGCATATATGCATATTTGTCAGGTGATTTCTAGTGCAAACTATTCAATAATCTATTTATGTTATCCAGAACAAAAATACTTCACACACTTTTGTGTTTTGTCTAATTGCAGGTGTATGAGACATTTGTACAATCCACATATGAAGATAAGGAAGAAAGAGATGTTTATTTGCTGTCCAAAAAGTTCTCTCACGTCACTTTTGGCCCAAGAGAAGATAGAGTCCAAGTCTCTCACGTTCTGGATTCAGATTCGGACTGCACAGACATACCTGACTCAAAACGCACACAAGTTTTTCATACGGACTCCGAATTGGGTGATTCTTTTTTGTGTTGGAAACTAGATTTCGTGCACTTTCCAACCCAATTGGAATCACCTTCAAATTCGTCTGGAGCGTTGAGTTGTGGACGAAACAATCTGATGCTGCAGCAGAATCCGAGTCAAACTACAAGTCCAAAGGTGTTACATCACCTCCACTTGGGCCCATTGGCCTTGTACGACCTAGATTTAGTTTTAGGCTGCCTTGGGACGTCCTCCCACCTCCTTGGCCGCCACCCCTTGCTCCTATATAAGTAGATCCATCTAGTAGCTTTTCCTGGGGATTTGTTTAGTTAAAAGTTAGCCATTGCAACTTCGTGTACTTCGTTTGTGTCCAACGACCAGACCAAGACCGCTTACGGATCCCCACCATTATCAATACCTCATATATATTTGCAATATTCAGATTGCTTTATCATATTCTTGCTCGTTCTTCGATTGCTTGCAGGAATAGACCTTCGTGGTCAGGCTGACCGTGCTTCCGGCATCGTCAGTAACCTCAGGAGATTGGTTTAGCGATTGCTAAGGCGCAACGTCGTGCACGTTTGTAGTCGGATCGTCAAAGTCGTCTCCACCAAATCGATAGTTATCATCTCATCGAAAGATCGGGACACCTCGCCTCTATCAGAATGCAAATCTCCGCGTGTGATGATTGCTACCGCGGATGGTGGATATGAGTCTGCTAGTGACTATGATGAGGAGACTTTGGCTCTTATTACACTGAAGAACATGGTGGAGATGATTCTGATCATGAGACGCAATACATGGCTCCTGAAGACGCTGACAGGTATGAATGTTTAGTTGCTCAACGTGTTTTGAGCGTGCAGGTCACACACGCTGAGCAAAATCAGAGGCACAATTTGTTCCATACCAAGGGAGTTGTGAAGGAACGTTCTGTGCGCGTCATCATAGACGGAGGGAGCTGCAACAACTTGGCTAGCATGGAGATGGTGGAGAAGCTTTCTCTCACCACAAGACCACATCCACATCCTTACTACATCCAATGGTTCAACAACAGCGGCAAGGTTAAGGTAACACGTACTGTTCGTGTGCATTTTAGTATCTCTACATATGCTGATTATGTTGATTGTGATGTGGTACCTATGCAAGCATGTTCCTTATTACTTGGTAGACCATGGCAATTTGATAAAAATTCTGTACACCATGGTAGAAACAATCACTATACTCTTGTTCATAAGGATAAAAATATTACTTTGCTTCCTATGACTGCTGATTCCATTTTGAAAGATGATATTAATAGAGCTAATAAAGCA
>NW_021174106.1:144868-145636 GCF_002162155.2 Triticum dicoccoides
GCGAGTGTCTCAAAACTCTTCCTAGCTCAAACTGATAGGATGGGCACGAAATTTTTTTGACCAATTTTTTTTTTTCGACTGCCCGGACCCAAAAACTGGAAACAGGTCAAAAAAACTTCCTATAATGGCACCTGTCTCAAAACACTCAGAAACACCTAAAAATAGGATAGCCAGAAAATTTTTCGAAAAATGCGTTTTCAAAAAATTTTGGGCCTAAACGGAGCGTGGCTACCCGACTCTTTTTTTTTTCCGAAACCTACTCCGGCAAGGAAACACGAATCGGAATCTGGATGGATCCCGAAAACAAACCTAATAGGCAAGGAACTCGGATTGGTGATGGATATATGGTGGTGGTATATGGCAGCGGTGGTGGTAGCGGTGGTAGTATATGGATATGGATCGGTGGTGGTATATGGACACGGATTGGTGGTGGTATATGGATACGGATTCGGTGCGGTGGTGGTAGATGGCAGGGGCGATGATGATGGTGCGGCGGCGGCGTGACAACTTATGACCAGAACTCGAAACTCTAAAAGACTAGACTCTAAGACCAGCAACTAGACACGACGATGCAACCGCAAATTCAACAAAGCAAAACCCTAAAAAGATTATGCAAAGGCTCAGATTGGTTCGGATATGATGAACTAACCCTAATTTTTTTTGGCTTTTTCGTGGACTGTAGGTATGAAGAACAGACTCGATCTAAACTACGAAAAACTGTAAAATCTCACCGAGCAACCTGGAAATCTGATACCACTTGATAGAGGC
>NW_021174107.1:0-665 GCF_002162155.2 Triticum dicoccoides
TGGAGCGCGTCTGTTAGCATGTCTTCCCTTTCTTGTTAGCATGTCTCTCAAAAAGAGAAGCAATGGTTCCGATCCTCTTAATTCTTCAATAATTACATTCTATCAATCATAATGACATAGTTGAACAAATTATATGCAAAATTATGTGTATGAGTTCATCAGTTCATCTACTTGTGCACTACATCTAGTGAGAGAAGGAAGCCCGGTAATGTGTACTGCAAAATTATGAACTCATACGCATCTAGCCGAAATCATAATGTACTGCAAAATTATGCATATGAGTCAAATTCAGATGGATGGAGATGTACTGGAAAATCACATTGATATACTGCAAAATTATGTGTATGTGTAGTGTAAAATACAGAAGGGGATGAGGTACCTCACTATCTCTCTCTGAAGAAGGCTTGATCAGGGGATGAGGGGTATCAACTGCGGTCGGCCAGCGTCAGGGAGATCCGACGGTGGGCCGGCGATCGCCTCCAGCCACGGAGATCGCCTCCAGCCACGTCTCCTCCACGAGCAGCTCCGGACTTGGCAAGGCGGAGGTTGCGGCGCGCGCGGGCGAGGGCGAGGTTGGTGTCGGCCCTGCGGCGCTGCTCCGGCGAGAGTGGGGTGGGGTCGGAGGGGAGGAAGGGGAGGATGGGGAGAGGGAGGCGTCGGTGGTG
>NW_021174108.1:0-1201 GCF_002162155.2 Triticum dicoccoides
GGTGTGCAATCATCATAATAAATTTTCTCATCAAAACTTGGGGGACTGAAAATATCATCTTCATGAAATATAGCATCCCCAAGCTTATGGCTTTGCATATCATTAGCATCCTGGATATTCAAAGAATTCATACTAACAACATTGCAATCATGCTCATCATTCAAATATTTTGTGCCAAACATTTTATTGACTTCTTCTTATTCTAACAATTGAGCACAAGTTTCCGAACCATCATTTTCAATATGATGCAACCTCAATTCCATTTTTTGTAGTTTTCTTTTTATAAACCAAACTAGTGATAAAACAAGAAACTAAAAGATTCAATTGCAAGATCTAAAGATATGCCTTCAAGCACTCACCTCCCTGGCAACGGTGCCAGAAAAGATCTTGATGTCTACTACGCAACTTTATTCTTGTAGACACGTGTTGGGCCTCCAAGCACAAAGTTTTGTTGGACAGTAGCAATTTTCCCTCAAGTGGATGACCTAAGGTTTACCAATCCGTGAGAGGTGTAGGATGAAGATGGTCTGTCTCAAATGACCCTACAACCAAATACAAGAAATCTCTTGTGTCCCCAACACACCCAATACAATGGCAAATTGTATAGGTGCACTAGTTCGGCGAAGATATGGTGATAAAAGTGTAAGATGGATGGTAGAAATATATTTTTATAATTTGAATAAATAAAAACAGCAAGGTATCAAATAGTAAACATGCACAAAAACGGTATTGCAATGCTTAAAAATGAGGCCTACGGTCCGTACTTTCGCTAGTGCAATCTCTCAACAATGCTAACATAGTTGGATCATATGATTATCCCTCAAAGTGTAACAAAGAATCACTCCCAAGTTCCTATTAGCGGAGAACAAAAGATAGGAATTGTTTGTAGGATACGAAGCCACCTCAAAGCTATTATTTCTGATCAATCTATTCAAGAGTTCGTACTAAAATAACACAAAGCTATTGTTTCTGTTCAATCTATCCTAGAGTTCGTACTAGAATAACACCAAAGCATATTCATATTCATAATACTCAGTCCACACAAAGAACTACAAGAATTCACCGCGGGAATCCGCAAGTTGAGTGCCAAAACATATATCAAGTGAATCAATATGATACCCCATTGTCACCACGAGTATTCAGTTGCAAGACATATATCAAGTGTTCTCAAATCCATAAAAGTATTCAATCCGGTGACAAC
>NW_021174109.1:0-1201 GCF_002162155.2 Triticum dicoccoides
GGTGTGCAATCATCATAATAAATTTTCTCATCAAAACTTGGGGGACTGAAAATATCATCTTCATGAAATATAGCATCCCCAAGCTTATGGCTTTGCATATCATTAGCATCCTGGATATTCAAAGAATTCATACTAACAACATTGCAATCATGCTCATCATTCAAATATTTTGTGCCAAACATTTTATTGACTTCTTCTTATTCTAACAATTGAGCACAAGTTTCCGAACCATCATTTTCAATATGATGCAACCTCAATTCCATTTTTTGTAGTTTTCTTTTTATAAACCAAACTAGTGATAAAACAAGAAACTAAAAGATTCAATTGCAAGATCTAAAGATATGCCTTCAAGCACTCACCTCCCTGGCAACGGTGCCAGAAAAGATCTTGATGTCTACTACGCAACTTTATTCTTGTAGACACGTGTTGGGCCTCCAAGCACAAAGTTTTGTTGGACAGTAGCAATTTTCCCTCAAGTGGATGACCTAAGGTTTACCAATCCGTGAGAGGTGTAGGATGAAGATGGTCTGTCTCAAATGACCCTACAACCAAATACAAGAAATCTCTTGTGTCCCCAACACACCCAATACAATGGCAAATTGTATAGGTGCACTAGTTCGGCGAAGATATGGTGATAAAAGTGTAAGATGGATGGTAGAAATATATTTTTATAATTTGAATAAATAAAAATAGCAAGGTATCAAATAGTAAACATGCACAAAAACGGTATTGCAATGCTTAAAAATGAGGCCTACGTTCCGTACTTTCGCTAGTGCAATCTCTCAACAATGCTAACATAGTTGGATCATATGATTATCCCTCAAAGTGTAACAAAGAATCACTCCCAAGTTCCTATTAGCGGAGAACAAAAGATAGGAATTGTTTGTAGGATACGAAGCCACCTCAAAGCTATTATTTCTGATCAATCTATTCAAGAGTTCGTACTAAAATAACACAAAGCTATTGTTTCTGTTCAATCTATCCTAGAGTTCGTACTAGAATAACACCAAAGCATATTCATATTCATAATACTCAGTCCACACAAAGAACTACAAGAATTCACCGCGGGAATCCGCAAGTTGAGTGCCAAAACATATATCAAGTGAATCAATATGATACCCCATTGTCACCACGAGTATTCAGTTGCAAGACATATATCAAGTGTTCTCAAATCCATAAAAGTATTCAATCCGGTGACAAC
>NW_021174110.1:0-1261 GCF_002162155.2 Triticum dicoccoides
GTCTTGTCCATCACATCATTCTCCTAATGATGTGATCCCGTTATCAACGACATCCAATGTCCATAGTCAGGAAACCATGACTATCTGTTGATCACAACGAGCTGGTCAACTAGAGGCTTACCAGGGACATATTGTGGTCTAAGTATTCACACGTGTATTACGATTTCCGGATAATACAGTTATAGCATGAATAAAAGACAATTATCATGAACAATGAAATATAATAATACTTTTATTATTGCCTCTAGGGCATATTTCCAACAGTCTCCCACTTGCACTAGAGTCACCAATCTAGTTACATTGTGATGAATCGAACACCCATAGAGTTCTGGTGTTGATCATGTTTTGCACGCGAGAGAGGTTTAGTCAGCGGATCTGCGACATTCAGATCCGTGTGCACTTTGCAAATCTCTATGTCTCCATCTTGAACATTTTCATAGATGGAGTTGAAGCGACGCTTGATGTGCCTGGTCTTCTTGTGAAACCTGGGCTCCTTGGCGAGGGCAATAGCTCCAGTGTTGTCACAGAAGAGTTTGATCAGCCCCGACGCATTGGGTATGACTCCTAGGTCGGTGATGAACTCCTTCACCCAAATCGCTTCATGTGCTGCCTCCGAGGCTGCCATGTACTCCGCTTCACACGTAGATCCCGCCACGACGCTCTGCTTGCAGCTGCACCAGCTTACTGCTCCACCATTCAACATATACACGTATCCAGTTTGTGACTTAGAGTCATCCAGATCTGAGTCGAAGCTAGCGTCGACGTAACCCTTTACGACGAGCTCTTCGTCTCCTCCATAAACGAGAAACATGTCCTTCGTCCTTTTCAGGTACTTCAGGATATTCTTGACCGCTGTCCAGTGTTCCTTACCGGGATTACTTTGGTATCTTGCTACCAAACTCACGGCAAGGTTTACATCGGGTCTGGTACACAGCATGGCATACATAATAGATCCTATGGCTGAAGCATAGGGGATGACACTCATCTCTTCTTTATCTTTTGCCGTGGTCGGTGACTGAGCTGAGCTCAGTCTCACACCTTGTAACATAGGCAAGAACCCCTTCTTGGACTGATCCATTCTGAATCTCTTCAAAATCTTATCAAGGTATGTGCTTTGTGAAAGACCTATGAGGCGTCTCGATCTATCTCTATAGATCTTGATGCCTAATATATAAGCAGCTTCTCCAAGGTCCTTCATTGAAAAACACTTATTCAAGTAGGCCTTAATGCTGTCCAGAAATTCTATATTATTTCCCATCAG
>NW_021174111.1:0-1275 GCF_002162155.2 Triticum dicoccoides
TGAGCCATATGTATGTGTTGTTCCTACCTTGCTATGCCTGCTATGCTTAGAGTCGTGTCAGGTCTGGTTCATCTGGGTGATGGGCTAGAGTGAAATGTTTATGTCGGTAATGAGAGTGGTGTGGTGAACACGATTTGGTAAAGGTATCGATGAGAGGCCATGTAGGAGTACATGGTGGGTTGTTTCATTGAAGCCGACCTTAAGCACTGAGATCTGTATGCGTGATTTAAGATACAGCTACTACCATGCATTGGGCCCTGAAATATGACCCCGCTCGACTTCTTATTCACCCTAGCTCTCTGTCCAGGAGTTGCAAGTAGTTTCTGGTGTTTGTAGCCTACTGGAGGCCGTGGACAGCGCTGACCGTAGGGGTGGGCTGTGATGCGGTAGGTACGTGGCACGGTGTACCGAATACCCGTTAGGTATCTCGGGAACCCCGTTCACATCGTTCGGAGCCGTATGGGAAACCTCGGCCGGACTCCCTGCGGATGGAACCTGAATAGGCGATAAACCTGGACTAGAGGCTTAAGTGTTTAGGTAGGTCGTGGTCTACACCAACGTCGGCTTTCGCTTGAAGTCTGCCGAGCACATGTCGTGTGCAGACGCTAAGTGGTGGAAACATGTATGAAGAAGTACACCCCTGCAGGGTTATCATAATCTATTCGAATAGCCGCGTCCGCGGTAAAGGACTACTTGGTTGCCTATACAGTTCATAGACAAGTAAATGGAAACTACTAAAAGCCTCAAGATAAGTGTGAGTGCCGAGGTTGGCTCTTCCGTAGGAAGACGGAGGTGGATCCTCGGTAGTGTATTGAATTGGTGAGTAGTGGACTCGTGTGCGCAAAACCATTTCAAGTTGGAGTATCGTAGGATAGTCTAGCCAAGAGTCAAAGCTAGCTTGCTGCAATAACTCCACCAACCCTTCTTGATAATATGCATGTATGTAGGATCTGATGTAAGTCTTGCTGAGTACCTTTGTACTCATGTTGCTATAATTTACATTTTTACAGAAGACGCTGCAACCCCTTCTGATGGGTTCTATGTAGACGTTGACATCAACGAGTAGGCTAAAGACCCAGGTGGTGACCCTGAGCTTGTGAAGGACCACGTAGTATAGCTAGGCTTTCCAAGCCTCTTTTATTTTACTAGTTGTCTGTACTCAGACAAGTTACTTCCGCTGCTGGTTTGTATGACTGTATGACTTGTATGTTGGGTCGTGAGACCCGTACCTTTGTGTATGTTATGTATGGCTCCCTGAGCCTTAAATAAAGTACT
>NW_021174112.1:0-2104 GCF_002162155.2 Triticum dicoccoides
TAGCTAAATATGACCTCTCCATTCAGCTTAAAAAAGAAGTGCCAAATCAGATTTGGATGCATCCACTAACATTTCTAAGTAGGTACAATCAGCGCTCTATTAGAAAGAAAAGGAAGAAAAAAGCATGTAGGTGGTGGTGGTGTTTCAAAAAATAGTTTGACCCGCCACAATAGAAGGCAATCCAGTTTATCCTCACTGAATTGACTCGCCTTTATTTCCTAGGATGTACTGCAGGACCTCTTTGAGCTGAATAAAAAGTTTTACTAACCTAGAAACAAAATCATAACATTACAATAAGAGTGGATTAGAGAAATTAGCATGTTGTCCTTAATAATAACAGAAAAATAAAGGTTATGGAAACTAAATGTCAAATCTGGATAGCAATATATAGAACAGTCTCACTGTTATAGCACACCAATTTCTACAGTGAATCGTCTAAAACACAATTTATGCACGGAGAAGTTCATATATAGTGAGTCATATAATGAAGATCTGTATATTTGTAGGTTGTAGCAACCAGTGGCAGTTCAACCAGCTTGTACGACCCATCAAAAATATTAAGTATAAAAGCGATTCGACACGGCCGCAAAACTGCAACCTGATGAATTTTCCAACGTTGGTTGCAAACGTTTGGACAAGTTTTAGTTTAGTAAAGCTTACCATGTAGTTAAGACTGCAAATGTGGTGCATACTGCTGTCATTCTCACCACACATTGATCGTTGGTTTGGTCCTCGGAGAACAAAGGAAGAACTCTGAAATTAGGCGGCCGCTTTCACCGATGACCGATCCACACACCGGACTCATAACCGTGTAAGATAAACAGCACAACAAAGTAGTGAAGGCATTAGCATTCAAATTCCGACCCAGCATCCATGACCTCCCATCCATCTTAATCTCAGTACTTGATATAGACTTGCATTTATTTCAGATGTATGTTTGTGCCAAACAATTTAATATGGACGAAAAAATAAAGAGAAAAGAATGCTAGTTCTTCAGAAAGTAGAAAGAACTGATGGTTACTTCTAACCAGGGAAACTTAATTCTTAATATACAAGCAAGAATCAAATACTGAAAGGACCATAATCAGAAAAAAAAATAGGCCCGTAGTAACATCATTATTCATGTCGACCATAATCAGAAATAAATGTCTGTTTTTTGTATGTGCAAGGACGGACTATGATGCTGCACCTACTTCAGGCTCTACATGAGGCCCTATCATGGCCAGGGCTGTTGGGGCCTTCTTCTTGGCCTTCATGGCGCCTCCATTGATGACAAAAGGAGAAGTCGACATGGCATATCTCGGCGAGCCGCTTCTTCTCGTTGTTGGTTTCCCTATGGCCGTGATCTAGATCTGTGGGTACGAGATTTGGATCGAGGGAAGGGAGAAGGGAGGGGAATTGGGGACTTACATAGGGGAGTCCGCGTTGATGGGGATCTTCTCAAGGTCGATCGAGCCGCACGTTTTCATCCAAGGCCACCATTTTCTTGGGGGCACGCGGCGCTGGTGGAAACCATTGCGGAGGGGAACCGAGCGGCATCGGTGGTGGCGATTCTGGAGACTGATTTCCCCTGCAGGTCACAAGATCGGGAGGGTGAGGGTGGGCGGCGACCAGATCGGGAGGGTGAGGGTGGGAGGCGATAGAGAAGGAGAGGTGGGCACCCTGGACCTGGAGGCCTCGCTCGTTCCTGCCTGCGTGCGGGTCATGGAGGGTTTTTTTTCGCTGGTTTTTCTTCGGAGGTTTATTTTCGTTCGATTCTGTCGCTTGCAACAGAATTACGTGAACGTGGTTTTGGTTGGGTTTTTTTGGAACTGGGAGGTGGGAGCAGGTACCAAAAAAACATGATGGGTGAGAGATGGGAGCAAGTACCAAAGAAGTACCAAAAAAGGCCGTGGTGAGGTGGGACGAAAATAAAACCCGGAACGCGACCTACCAACTGAGACATTAGGAGTTTAGATTTACTAGCGACAGAGGGTTGATCATCACTTCGCTGCCTACCATATCAGCGAGCAAGTAGGAGAAGGAAGAAAAATACTATCTCATCTTTGAAACTGCGCGGATGGTTCTATGGATGAAAAACCAGAGGATCTGGGAGGTCTAGCTA
>NW_021174113.1:0-1354 GCF_002162155.2 Triticum dicoccoides
GACGACAAAGAAATTCGAAACCCACCCACCACCCACTTTGTAGCCACTGTCGATGATCTAACCGACATGCTCGACTTCGACTCTGAAGACATCGACGGTATGGACGCCGATGAAGGAGACGACCAAGAACCAGCACCCATAGGGCACTGGAAAGCCACCTCGTCATATGACATATACATGGTGGACACCCCCAAAGCAGGGGATGGCGATGAAAAAATGGAGGACGACCCCTCCAAGAAGCAACCCAAGCGCCGACGTCAGTGTCGCCGCTCTAAATCCCGCCAAAACAAAAACGGCGAGCCCGGCACTGGAGACAACAACACCCCGGACAACACCGAAGACAACCCCCTCCAGCAGGATTCAGCGCAGGAGGACGATGAAGCCAGCCCTCATGAGAGAGCGGCAGACAGGGAGGTTGAGGATGACAATTATATGCCTCCCTCCGAAGACGAGGCAAGCCTCGACGACGAGGAATTCGTCATGCCAGAGGATCCCGTCGAACAAGAGCGTTTCAAATGCAGGCTTATTGCCACGGCGAGCAACCTCAAGAAAAAACAGCTACAGCTCAGAGCTGACCAAGACCTGCTAGCCGACAGATGGACTGAAGTCCTGGCTGCCGAAGAGTATAAACTCGAACGCCCCTCCAAGAGTTACCCAAAGCGCAGGCTGCTACCCCAACTAGAGGAGGAACCAACTAAACCTACATCACCAGCGTACGATGCGCCCGATCGGCCACCCCGTGGCTGCACAGAGAGGCCTTTCGGCCCTCAACCCAAGCCGCACCCCAGCGCCGCTCCAAGAATACCAGAGCACGGGGAAACGCAACAGACTTGCGAGACATATTGGAGGATAAGGCAAGGCAAACAAGATCGATCTACGGATCGCGTGGGCGCCCTACGTCACGTGACGATCACCGTCACGCCGGATATGATAAATACAGCCTAGCCGAATACAACAGACAAAGCTCATCCGAGCTACGTCGCGATATAGCCCAGTACAGAGGCGCCGCACACCCGCTATGCTTCACAGACGAAGTAATGGATCATCAAATCCCCGAGGGTTTTAAAACCCGTAAACATCGAATCATATGATGGCACAACAGATCCCGCGGTATGGATCGAGGATTATCTCCTTCATATCCACATGGCCCGTGGTGATGATCTACACGCCATCAAATACCTCCCGCTCAAGCTTAAAGGACCAGCTCGGCATTGGCTTAACAGCCTGCCAGCAGAGTCAATTAGTTGCTGGGAGGACATGGAATCCGCATTCCTCGACAACTTCCAGGGCACTTACGTGCGACCACCAGACACCGATGACCTAAGCCACATAATCCAGCAGCCAGAGGAATCGG
>NW_021174114.1:0-1348 GCF_002162155.2 Triticum dicoccoides
GACGACAAAGAAATTCGAAACCCACCCACCACCCACTTTGTAGCCACTGTCGATGATCTAACCGACATGCTCGACTTCGACTCTGAAGACATCGACGGTATGGACGCCGATGAAGGAGACGACCAAGAACCAGCACCCATAGGGCACTGGAAAGCCACCTCGTCATATGACATATACATGGTGGACACCCCCAAAGCAGGGGATGGCGATGAAAAAATGGAGGACGACCCCTCCAAGAAGCAACCCAAGCGCCGACGTCAGTGTCGCCGCTCTAAATCCCGCCAAAACAAAAACGGCGAGCCCGGCACTGGAGACAACAACACCCCGGACAACACCGAAGACAACCCCCTCCAGCAGGATTCAGCGCAGGAGGACGATGAAGCCAGCCCTCATGAGAGAGCGGCAGACAGGGAGGTTGAGGATGACAATTATATGCCTCCCTCCGAAGACGAGGCAAGCCTCGACGACGAGGAATTCGTCATGCCAGAGGATCCCGTCGAACAAGAGCGTTTCAAATGCAGGCTTATTGCCACGGCGAGCAACCTCAAGAAAAAACAGCTACAGCTCAGAGCTGACCAAGACCTGCTAGCCGACAGATGGACTGAAGTCCTGGCTGCCGAAGAGTATAAACTCGAACGCCCCTCCAAGAGTTACCCAAAGCGCAGGCTGCTACCCCAACTAGAGGAGGAACCAACTAAACCTACATCACCAGCGTACGATGCGCCCGATCGGCCACCCCGTGGCTGCACAGAGAGGCCTTTCGGCCCTCAACCCAAGCCGCACCCCAGCGCCGCTCCAAGAATACCAGAGCAAACGCAACAGACCTGCGAGACATATTGGAGGATAAGGCAAGGCAAACAAGATCGATCTACGGATCGCGTGGGCGCCCTACGTCACGTGACGATCACCGTCACGCCGGATATGATAAATACAGCCTAGCCGAATACAACAGACAAAGCTCATCCGAGCTACGTCGCGATATAGCCCAGTACAGAGGCGCCGCACACCCGCTATGCTTCACAGACGAAGTAATGGATCATCAAATCCCCGAGGGTTTTAAAACCCGTAAACATCGAATCATATGATGGCACAACAGATCCCGCGGTATGGATCGAGGATTATCTCCTTCATATCCACATGGCCCGTGGTGATGATCTACACGCCATCAAATACCTCCCGCTCAAGCTTAAAGGACCAGCTCGGCATTGGCTTAACAGCCTGCCAGCAGAGTCAATTAGTTGCTGGGAGGACATGGAATCCGCATTCCTCGACAACTTCCAGGGCACTTACGTGCGACCACCAGACACCGATGACCTAAGCCACATAATCCAGCAGCCAGAGGAATCGG
>NW_021174115.1:0-1241 GCF_002162155.2 Triticum dicoccoides
TTTTCCCAGAGAGCAAGGTTGAGAAGGAACTAGTTAGATGAGTTGTAGATGGCATGGTCTTCTCAGGGTAAGTTGTTCTGATGATTGTAAGAAGCTGTAGTAGGAATTGTTTTAGATCATTGTATGAAGGAGTTATCTTTAGGGAATGAAGAGGAAACCGACGTGTGTGCAATGCTGCTCAATGATATCTGGCCCATTTCAATCTCCCAGTCTAGGGACGAAGAGTGGTTTGTGTGTCAAAAATATAGGCCCTTACAAATCCTTCGGTCTAGCCTAAGGCGATGGCCCAAGGGAGGGGATACGTCCTGCCAGGGCTATTTGTCCTGCCAGGGCTATTTATCGTTCATACGGATTCCTATTATAAATCGCCTCAAGTTAATGTCCATAGGTATAGGCCGGCGCATTACACATTTTACTTGTTGGGTTTGTTCGCTCACTCGGTTTTCTCCAACTTTTAAATTCTTTCTCGGTTGTCTTGGTATTCACAATGTTCCATTCTTTTGCATCGGGTTCTTTGTTATTTTTTTCTTTTCTGCTTCTGTTTCTCGGTATTCTTCGTTTATTTTTGGTTGCCTTTGAGTTTTTTTCTTAATATTTTTTAACACATGTCTACTTTTTTCATACACATTTTACATGTTTTATACATTATATATTTTTTAAATACATGATTAATATTTTTTCAAATATATGTTTTAGTGTCTACTTTTTTTCATACACATTTTATATTTTCCGTATATAAATAAATGTTCTTTATGCATGTTAAACATTTTCCAAATACATGATTAACTTCTTTTAAAATATATGTTTTGGTATATAGTTTTTCATACACATTTATATTTGTCATATACACCTGAAATATTTTTATGCATGTTAAACACTCTTTAAATATATGATTAACATTTTTCTCAAACACATAGTTTTAAGCTTTTATTTGGATATGTTTACAAGGTTTTCAAATACACATTCATTTTTTTTGAATGATATCAACAATTTTCTTAAAGTATGCTAACGAATGTTTTATGCTGTGTTAACATTTACAAATACATGGTTAACACTTTTTCAAAAAAAATGGAAGTCTAGTTTTCTTTATACACATTGTAATCCCTCCAGCCTAGGATATAAGCTGTTATTAGAACCAATATGTTAGTATATCTGTTGTAATAACATCTTATATATGGGACGGAGAGAGAGTACATTTTTTGTATACATCAAAAACATATTTTATGCACATTTAATTTTTT
>NW_021174116.1:0-1039 GCF_002162155.2 Triticum dicoccoides
AGAGAGGGTCACAACAAAAACTGGACGCACTTCGTGTACAAACTGGACAAACTCTTTCGGAGTATCAGGGTTTTGGACGAGAACTCATCTGTTACACGGGCACTTCAATGTTTTTTAAACTTATTTGAACTCCGGACTTCTTTTGTGTTCAGTATGAAGCATTCAAAGCGACGTCATTAATTTCCAACATGTTCTGACATCATTTGTTGTTTTTCGGTCATTTACCTAATTGTTTAGAGAGCTAAATGACCGTGAAATTGAAAAGCACTACAAAATGAATTCTGAAAATGTTGAAACTTGGCATGGTATCATCATTTCACCCGCATAGCATGTGCGAAAGAGTAGAGAGGGTCACGGCAAAAACTGGACGCACTTCGTGTACAAACTGGACAAACTCTTTCGGAGTATCATGGTTTTGGATGAGAACTCATCTGTTACACGGGCACTTGAATGTTTTTTAAACTTATTTGAACTCCGGACTTCTTTTGTGTTTAGTATGCAGCATTCAAAGCGACGTCATTAATTTCCAACATGTTCTGACATCATTTGTTGTTTTTCGGTCATTTACCTAATTGTTTTGAGAGCTAAATGACTGTGAAATTGAAAAGCACTACAAAATGAATTCTGAAAATGTTGAAACTTGGCATGGTATCATCATTTCACCCGCATAGCATGTGTGAAAGAGTAGAGAGGGTCACGGCAAAAACTGGACGCACTTCGTGTACAAACTAGACAAACTCTTTCGGAGTATCGGGGTTTCGGACGAGAACTCATCTGTTACACGGCCACTTCAATGTTTTTTAAACTTATTTGAACTCCGGACTTCTTTTGTGCGCAGTATGCATCATTCAAAGCGACGTCCTCAATTTCCAACATGTTCTTACATCTTTGTTGTTTTTCGGGCATTTACCTAATTGTTTAGGGAGCTAAATGACCGTGAAATTGAAAATCACTACAAAATGAATTCTCAAAATGTTGAAACTTGGCATGGTATCATCATTTCACCCGCATAGCATGTGCGAAAGAGTAGAGAGCATCA
>NW_021174117.1:0-888 GCF_002162155.2 Triticum dicoccoides
TTTTGCCACTGTTTTGAATTTAAAATAACTCAAACAATGCCAAAACTCCTGTGAATATTTTTATTTGGCTAGATGGACTTTTCCAAAAGCTCATAAAATATTTCAGGGGTATTTGAAATTATATTCTAGTTATATGAATATAATTCAAATTCAAATAGCTAATGATTTAAATTCAAAGTCCCAAAAATAAATCCTTTTAAAATGTTCATTATTTTTGGTTTGGATCAAAACCCTTGCCAAAAATATTAAACATCTAAGAAGAGCATTTTGGAACAATGAATGAGATTTTAGGGGTTTTGCCCTTCTTTTATTTAGGGTTTTGAGGCTTCTGAATTCCTCAGTTCAAGTTTCAAAAATTTAAACATGATGCACAGATGGAAGCAAGCATAGGACAGGCCAGAACTAGGGATGTGACAACTCACGCCCACTAAACAAGAATCTCGTCTCGAGATTCAAGCGTAGGGTAAGATGAAGGGGAAACGCAAACTAGTATAATCTTCACGATCCAGGTTGCACTTCGAATGAACGTTGATTCGATCACCATCATTGTCTCGAAGTCTTGCTCTGAGAAATCCTGCCAACATGACATGGAGATAAGAAGGAGACTCTAGAAGGGTCGATCTTCTCGAAGATCGAACAACTCAGGATTAACTCACGGAATGAGACATAGCAACCTCTCTCGAGCTGAGACACTAAACATACATCCATGGGAATGGAGTGAAGCAGATGACGAAGGTTCACTAGGTAGACAATAATTCCACACTTAAGAAGGTGGTAAACGATTGTTAACGTAGCGAGGAGTTGAGTTGCCACAATACCATAACGGGGCACCTTAGGGAAGGTGACTTGTGGAAATATCCCCTTAAGTGGCAAAAAGAATTACCTTTG
>NW_021174118.1:0-970 GCF_002162155.2 Triticum dicoccoides
GGAAAATCATTGATAGTCCTATGGGTAACAATATTTCATCTATACATGCATCATCTCTCTCACAACCGGTTCCTCTCCGTTGCTTTCTTTCACCTTTTTGGACGAGGCACCGGGCTCCTCTGCAAGAGGTTGTTCGGCCCTGCAAGCACTAGCTTTTCCACCCTCCTCCACATCAGCAATTTTTTTCTATCGGACAACAATTCAAGTTGGAGCTTTGGCCATGCCCTAAGTGGTTCATGAGACCAACCACAAACCTTACTTTCTATTGGTGAAGGCATTACTAATGTCAGTACCATTGTGGGTCCATAGGGGCTATATTTTATTGTGCATATTACAATGATCGAATCCCCTCTCATACCACTTTCAGGTTCACATACCTTCATAAAAGATTAGATCTGCATTCATCTTGACATCCTCTCTCTTCCTCTTGACATCTCATCTTCTTTGCTCATACTAACATCTAGCTAGAGATGCGATGAAGGATCCCAGTTTCTTCTTGCTCTATCATATGTCTCACTTGTTCAGTGTGAATCCGTGTCGTTATATGGTAGTATATACTATCCTCTAGCTCAACTAGTAGTGCTAGCATGGGTATATATAATATCCTCTCCTCTACTCAACTAAACTTATAGCTAGAGAGAAGAATCTTGGATCTTTATTGTACCACCATAAGTAAAATGATAATATATATATATATTTATATATATATATATAAATATAATATATATATATATAGAGAGAGAGAGAGAGAATCTTGGATCTTTATTGTACGGACAATGCTACATCTACATAATCTTTCTTACGTAGTTAACGTAATGGGCCAGATGGCAATTTGTGATTGGAGTCAGGGGGAAGGTGGGGCCCACCCCACTTAAAATCAGGGGGGGGATAGAATTATTGTGGGAAGGTTACGTAAGAATTTACGTTAGCCTTCGTAGGTGTATCATTATCACCATAAGTAAAATGCAGT
>NW_021174119.1:0-1236 GCF_002162155.2 Triticum dicoccoides
TTGCTACTGCTCTGGAACACTTAGGCTGGCCGGCATGTGTCCTTCTTCGTTCCTGTGTCTGTCCCTTCGGGGAAATGTCACGCTTTGAGTACCGGAGTCCTGTTAGCCCGCTACAGCCCGGTTTACCGGAGTCCTGCTAGCCCAGTGCTACAGCCCGGACCCACTTGCTGATGACCGACACGTTCGAAGCTGGGTCATGGATGCCTGTCCCTGTAAGTCTGTGCCACTTTGGGTTTACGACTAGTCATGTCAGCCCGGGCTCCTTATCATATGGATGCTAGCGACACTATCATATACGTGAGCCAAAAGGCGCAAACGGTCCCGGGCAAAGGTAAGGCGACACCCGTGGGGATACCGTGCGTGAGGCCGCAAAGTGATATGAGGTGTTACCGGCTAGATCGATGTGACATCGAGTCAGGGTCCTGATAGCGTTGGTATCAGAGCCGGACTGCCTGTAGGTTCTCCAAGCCAAACTGGTCGATGTCGAGTCTAGAAATTCTTTAGTTATATGTAGGGGAATTGTTTGTGGGTTGGAACGTAAGGCTCTTTTTACTCCTTTATCTTATGACATTCTGATCTGAGTCAGTCCATTCTTCCACCGGGGGTTAAGGAATTAGGACCTATTCTCTCTATCAGGATCACGTGTTACTAATCAGTAGTACCTTATAAGTTTGATGGATACAAGCCTAGTTCAGTTCTACTACCACATTATGTTGTTAGAATGGTTTCAGAACTTTGATATGATGATGTTGAGTGTGTACGAAATCCTTTGTCAAATGTCTCAAAATCCTTCTTGAGCATTTACAGCTGTTATGCTGCCGAAATTTTGTTAGAAATTCTAATGCCTTTGCATTATGATTGTGCTTTCAGATGGCCACTCGCGACCCCAATCAAGTGGTTCGCCTGACTCGATGCCTAGATGTACCCGGCCATACTGCCAAGTTGGTCAGGGTAATGACTGAGGCTGGATACCGCTGGTATCCCGAGTACACGGTCGAAGAGCAATTCCGAGACTTTAATCAAAGCCAGTATCTCTGCACTGTCAGGATATTTCCATCTTATCCTGGATCCACCGAGCCTCTTCACTGCTCCTATGGACTCGGGGTTACTATTGAGATGGCTGTGCAGGACGCCGCCTACTCTATGATGACCATTATGCGAGTCAGATCTGGTATATTTCGGGACTCTGATTTCCGGTATATGCCAGGATCACTTCCGGGAGCACAAGGGTATCTC
>NW_021174120.1:0-934 GCF_002162155.2 Triticum dicoccoides
TCCAATGTTCATCCTTCTCCAAGCTAGGCCCTTCATTTGTAAGCAAAACAAATGTATCCAATTTAGGCAGCATCATATTCTCATGAACATTAGAATCATTACCAAGAAACGAAAGTACCTGATAATTTAATTGGCGTGCGCGAGCTCTAGTAATTGGTCCCGTATATGTAGCAGTAGGGGTTGTGGGTGTAACAATGGTATTGATGTCCTCATCATCCTCCCCTTCTTGAAATGAAGTCGTCCTCGACGGAAACTCATCTTCCTCACCCAAATAAGGCTTCAAATCTGCAATGTTAAAAGTGGGACTAACCCCAAAATCTGCAGGCAGCTCAAGTTTATATGCATTATCATTTATTTTCTCTAACACCTTAAAGGGACCATCAGCACGTGGCATTAGCTTTGATTTGCGCAAATCAGGAAATCTATCCTTGCGCAAATGTAACCAAACAAGATCTCCAGGTGCAAAGACAACATGTTTTCTACCCTTATCTCCAGCAAGTTTATATTTAGCATTCATACGCTCAATGTTTTCCTTAGTTAACTCATGCATTTTTAAAATCAATTCAGCATGTTGTTTAGCATCAAAATTAACCTTCTCCGAAGATGGAAGAGGCAACAAATCAATAGGTGCACGAGGTAGGAAACCATACACAACTTCAAAAGGGCACATCTTAGTAGTAGAATGCAATGAACGATTATAAGCAAATTCAATATGAGGCAAGCATTCCTCCCACATTTTCTTATTATTCTTCAAAACAGCCCTAAGCATAGTAGACAACGTTCTATTGACAACTTCAGTTTGTCCATCAGTTTGGGGGTGACAAGTAGTACTAAAAAGCAGTTTAGTCCCCAACTTAGCCCATAAACATCTCCAAAAGTGGCTAAGAAATTTAGTATCACGATCTGAAACAATAGTATTTGGCACACCATGCAA
>NW_021174121.1:0-1365 GCF_002162155.2 Triticum dicoccoides
TCGTCTCTCCTCAGGATATTGTAAACATGTAAATCGTTGTTCAGTTTCTAACTCCCAAGTAAGATATATATCAGGAACATATCTACCCTCAAATGGTGGAATATTCAATTTCAGTTTAGGAATATGGACATCATCTCGTACCTGAGGTGGTGGTGCAGGCCTACCATTACGAATGTATACCTGAGGTCGACCTGCTGGTGGTGGTACAGGTGGCTGCACGTAGTGTTGATTTTGATCAACCTCATCCTCATAATCTCCCACATAATCATCCTCCTCCGCATCAGCAGCAGGAGCCACAGAAGTATCAACAGTAGCACCAACAGTTTGGCCAAACGCAAGAGGAACACGGCTTGCTCGGCGGAGGTCTGCTTCGCGACGTGGAGGTAGTCGTTGTTGTTGCTGTTGGAGAGGTGCGTTAGCTGCAGCGGTTGGTGGTGGTGGAAGACGCGCGAGCAATTCATTAAACTTGTTATCGAGCTTTGTTTCGAACGTCTTCTCAAAGCCAGTGATCTTCTCCATGGCCTCTTCAAAATTGTTCAGCACATCTTGCACCTGTTCAGTCATCATTTGCTGAAACTTATCATGAAGCTCCTTGTTCGATAAATTCTCCCAGTCAATCTCGTCGGCTTGTGATCCTGGCATGGTTAGCAGCAATAGAAACACAGAAGAATATGATCCTACAGACTACGAACAAGTGGTGGTGGTGGGTGTCACAAATCCGTCAAGCAAATCTCAAATGCTTACCAGTTCTTACCCAGCAGCAGGCGGTGATCGGCAACCGTAGTAGTCAAAAACTCTCAAAGCTTGGATAGAGCGATTACCAGGGAGAGTCAAACGCACGACGTAGATGTATGTGGAGCTGGGAAGGCTTATAATATGGTAGCAAAAAGGGTCAGCAATAATCAATTCAGAGATGCAAAGTTGAATAAACGCTCAACGACGGTACTGTGCTGGTCCTAGGCTAGACTGTGCTAGAGACGCGAGCCTAGAACACTAACAAAATCACGGCGCGGCACGTAAACAAGGGAAAAGCACACTCTGGAATTTTTTTTCGCTCTTTTTTTTTTGCGCTCTTTTTTTTGCGCTGCTTTTTTTTTGCGAAAAATTACTATAATGGCGAGTGTCTCAAAACTCTTCTTAACTCAAACTGACAGGATGGGCACGAAATTTTTTTGACCAATTTTTTTTTTTGACTGCCCGGACCCAAAAACTGGAAACGGGTCAAAAAAAACTTCCTATAATGGCACCTGTCTCAAAACACTCAGAAACACCTAAAAATAGGATAGCCAGAAATTTTTTCGAAAAATGCGTTTTCGAAAAATTTTGGGCCTAAACGGAGCGTGGCTACCCGACTCTTTTTTTTTT
>NW_021174122.1:0-2026 GCF_002162155.2 Triticum dicoccoides
TAATCCCCTGGTGTATTGGCCGTACCAAAGTGTACGGTTGCATAATGTCATGACTGAGCATATTTGTATATAAAAAATAGATGAGTACAATAATAGATAAGAGCTATGTATTGTTTATTAAAAAAAGGGCTGCTATGAAAGCAGAACGATACAAATAGTGCGATAAGCAAGAGATGGGATTATTTGACATGTCCCCCTCCAGGGGCAAGCTGCGGGATTTTAAGTAAAACGGGTATTAAGCTCATTATAGAGACCACCTGGACATTTGACGCGGCTTGTTTTCTCCCAGGCTGTTGCATCGTGTGTTCGGCGAGTGTATTGCCAGACAGGCCTTCCGAATAGTTGGGTCCTAAAAGTATATAAAAAAGAAACGGTGGGATAGGGAGCCCCTTAGTGCGGTTGAGCCGCATTCTGGGCGTGCCGTAGTTGTGCCCCTCCCCTTATGCCCATGGTATTTCTAAGGCGTAATTATGTACGCGTGGTACCGATATCACCATCTGGTGTGGGTTGGGGTTGGGGCCGCACTGCTATGCTTGCTCGGAACGTGCCAGCCGGCTTTGTTGTAGGTTACTTCGGGCTCGCTTGACGTTGTCCGGATGTTTAACACCTGGGTTGGAGAATTGCCTTGAGAGGCTACTCTGTACTTCCGCCGCCAGGGCCACCGTGTGCTCCTCGGTTCGGAGAGAGCGTTCGGTGTTTCCATTTACCGTGATGACTCCGCGAGGGCCTGGCATCTTGAGCTTGAGATATGCGTAGTGTGGCACCGCATTGAATTTTGAAATGCGGTTCGTCCGGGCAGGGCGTGATAGCCACTGCGGAATGGGACTATGTCGAAGATTAACTCTTCGCTTCGGAAATTATCCGGGGATCCGAAGACCACTTCGAGTGTAACCGAGCCTGTACAGCTGGCTTCTACACCTGGTATGACGCCTTTAAAGGTTGTGTTTGTGGGTTTAATCCTTGAGGGATCGATACCCATTTTTCGCACTGTATCCTGATAAAGCAGGTTCAGGCTGCTGCCGCCGTCCATTAGGACTCTGGTGAGGTGAAATCCGTCGATAATTGGGTCTAGGACCAATGCGGCGAATCCATCATGACGGATGCTAGTGGGGTGGTCCCTTCGATCAAAAGTGATCGGGCAGGAGGACCATGGGTTGAACTTTGGGGCGACTGGCTCCAACACATAGACGTCCTTGAGAGCATGCTTCCGCTCCCTTTTGGGGATGTGGGTTGCGTATATCATGTTCACCGTCCGCACTTGCGGGGGGAATCCCTTCTATCCTCTGTTGTTCGGCGGCTGGGGCTCCTCCTCGTCATCGCCATGCAGCCCCTTGTCTCTGGTTTCGGAACTTAACTTGCCTGCCTGCCTGAACACCCAACAATCCCTGTTGGTGTGGTTGGCTGGTTGTTCGGGGGTGCCGTGTATCTGGCACGAGCGATCGAGTATCCGGTCTAAACTGGATGGGCCCGGAGGGTTTCTTTTGAATGGCTTCTTCCGCTAACCGGGTTTAGAGCCTCTGAATCCGGCATTGACTGCCGTATCCTCAGTATTGTCGCCGTTAATGCGGCGCTTCTGCTTGTTGCAACGTGACCTACCACTATTGTCCTTGGTATCCGAATTGCCAGGGCTCTTGGTTATGTTATTGCTACGAGCTAGCCAGCTGTCTTCTCCCACACAAAAGCGGGTCATGAGTGTCGTGAGGGCTGCCATAGATTTTGGCTTTTCCTGTCCCAGGTGCCAGGCAAGCCATTCGTCTCGGATGTTGTGCCTGAAGGCTGCCAGGGCTTCGGTGTCCGGACAGTCGACTATTTGTTTTTTCTTGGTTAGGAACCGTGTCCAGAATTGTCTGGCCGATTCCTCTGGCTACTGGATTATGTGGCTTAGGTCATCGGCGTCTGGTGGTCGCACATAAGTGCCCTGGAAGTTGTCAAGGAACGCGGATTCCAGGTCCTCCCAACAACTAATTGACTCTGCTGGCAGGCTGTTAAGCCAATGCCGAGCTGGTCCTTTAAGCTTGAGCGGGAG
>NW_021174123.1:0-652 GCF_002162155.2 Triticum dicoccoides
ATACTTCGAAAGAGATTGTCCGTTTTGTACACGAAGTGCATCCAGTTTTTGTCGTAACCCTCTATACTTTTTCGCACATGCTATGTGGGTGAAATGATGATACCATGGCAACTTGGAACCTTTTCAGAGTTCATTTCAAATGCTTTTCAATTTCATGGTCTTATAGGTCAAAATAATGAGTAAATGCATGAAAATAACAAATGAAGTCAAAAAGGGTTGTAAATTGATGATGTGGCTTTGAATGGTGCCTTTTGAACACAAAAAACAATGGAGTTCAAATAAGTTCCAAAAAAATGAAATCCCTTTGTAACAGACGAGTTTCCGTATGAAACCATGATAATTCGAAAGAGATTGTCCGTTTTGTACACGAAGTGCATCCAGTTTTTGCCGTAACCCTCTCTACTTTCTCGCACATGCTATGTGGGTGAAATTATGATACCATGCCAACTTGGAACCTTTTCAGAGTTCATTTCAAATGCTTTTCAATTTCATGGTCTTATAGGTCAAAATAATCAGTAAATGCATGAAAAATAACAAATGAAGTCAGAAAGGCTTGTAAATTGAAGATGTGGCTTTGAATGGTGCATTTTGAACACAGAAAAACAATGGAGTTCAAATAAGTTCAATAAAATGAAATCCCTTTGTAACAGAC
>NW_021174124.1:0-1569 GCF_002162155.2 Triticum dicoccoides
AATCGAAGAACAAGCAAGAATATGATAAAAGCAATCTGAATATCGCGAATATGTATGAAGTATTGATAATGGTGGGGATCCGAAAAGTGGTCTTGGTCTGGTCGTTGGACACAAACGAAGTACACGAAGTTGCAATGGCTAACTTTTAACTAAACAAATCCCAAGGAAAAGCTACTAGATGGATCTACTTATATAGGAGCAAGGGGTGGCGGCCAAGGAGGTGGGAGGACGTCCCAAGGCAGCCTAAAACTAAATCTAGGTCGTACAAGGCCAATGGGCCCAAGTGGAGGTGATGTAACACCTTTGGACTTGTAGTTTGACTCGGATTCTGCTGCAGCATCAGATTGTTTCGTCCACAACTCAACGCTCCGGACGAATTTGAAGGTGATTCCAATTGGGTTGGAAAGTGCACGAAATCGAGTTTCCAACAAAAAAAGAATCACCCAATTCGGAGTCCATATGAAAAACTTGTGTGCGTTTTGAGTCAGGTGTGTCTGTGCAGTCTGAATCTGAATCCAGAACGTGAGAGACTTGGACTCTATCTTCTCTTGGGCCAAAAGTGACGTGAGAGAACTTTTTGGACAGCAAATAAACATCTCTTTCTGCCTTATCTTCATATGTGGATTGTACAAATGTCCCATACACCTGCAATTAGACAAAACACAAAAGTGTGTGAAGTATTTTTGTTCTGGATAACATAAATAGATTATTGAATAGTTTGCACTACAAATCACCTGACAAATATGCATATATGCAATATTTTTGGTCATATGCAAGGTAGTCATGTCCTCATCATCCTCCCCTTCTTGAAAATAAAGCCGTCCTCGGCGTTGCTTAATCTGAAATGTGGCTAACAAAAGAGACAAGGTGTACATGTTGTATATGTATATGTCATCCATTTTTACTTCCCTTGATTTTTGCATATATGACACATGAATAGATGAGTAACTTGCATAGTTCATAAAATCTAAAGCCAAAAAATTAGCACAAGAAGTAGAAGGCATAAAAATATTGCAACTCAGTTTGCACATATAAGTGAAGCTCTTATTCATTTCAAAAGATTGACAATGTTCATCATTAAACGATGCCAATATTGGTGAATAAACCTTACTTGCATCAAATTTAGATGCTACAACATGCTTAAATAAGCAAACATGCAATAAGTCATTCAACACAGAATCATCACCAAGATTAGAGGTCATATCAAAATGATTAAACATTGGTTCTTTTGCATCAATAGTTAATTCAATGGGTGCACTCAAAATTGTTGGTATTTCAGTTGTTTGATCACATGGCAAAGTCAAATTATCAACGTAGTCCTCTAAAATAGGTGGTGTGATCAAAGTAGTGGGTAGCTCATCAGATGGTGCATTCAAATTGACAAGGCATTCATCATTCTCATGTAGAGATGGAAGATCAGTACCTTTGTCATTACCTCTTATGATCAACTCAGATGATGTAGCCACTCTCGGGGGCGATGTGTCACATGGTGGAGGTGATGTAGTCTTGACAACAACGGATGTGGTTGTCATAGTATGCCTAGTAGTTGAAGGAACAATCATATCAACT
>NW_021174125.1:0-1107 GCF_002162155.2 Triticum dicoccoides
GATCTCTAAGTCATTTTCGTTGGTGGGATGTGTACACCTCTCAAATGTTTTTATCTCTAAGTTTTTCGCTTTGAGCTCTGGCACCTCTACAAATCCCTACCTCCCTCTGCGAAGGGCCCTTCTTTTTACTTTATGCAATTTTCATTTTCAAATTTGAGTCTCCATCTTCTCTTATAAAAGCACCAACTAGGAGGCAATGTGATCGTACTTAAGTATTGGGTGTAGCTAATATTTGAGTGTGTTTCATGAATGGATCAATGTTTGAGCATGATGGTCTAGGGATAGCTTATTTTAGCATTGATATTCTGAAAGACATGGTTGCTTGTTGATATGCTTGAGTATCTAAATTATCATGTCAAAACTAGACTATTTCTTTGAACAACTAAAAGTCCAATTGTCCATGCTATAAAGAAAGAAATATGATATGACATGATATGCAGCATTCCACATAAAAAATTCTGTTTTTATCACTTACCTACTCGAGGACGAGTTGGAGTTAAGCTTGGGGATGCTGATACGTCTCCAATGTAGCTATAATTTTTTATTGTTCCATGTTGTTATATTATCAATCTTGGATGTTTTATAATCATTTTATAGTCATTTTATATATTATTTTTTGGTACTAACCTATTGACATGGTGCCAAGTGTTAGTTCATGTTTTTTCGTGTTTTTTACATCGCAGAAAATCAATATCAGACGAACTCCAAATGCCACGAAACTTTACAGAGATTTTTTATGGACCTGAAGGAACATGTTGGGCCCTGGTTGCACTTGGGGGGAGTCTCGAGGAGGCGACAACCCACCAGGGTGCGCCCTGGTGGGTTATGCCCACCTCAGGTGCCCCCCGGACAGCCTCTTTGCTCTATAAATACCCCAATGAAGGAATACGATGGTGCTCCCACCCACCCTCCCACCCTAGCCCACCCTCCTCCAGCAATCTCCAACTCTAGTCACTGATTTGGTCTTCTGATCCGATCAATCTCTCCGCCGGCCTCTGATCTTCTCTTCAATACCCATCTTAATGGGTTCACCCTCTGGATCTACCCTAGCTTGGACTTCTCCAAGGGTAGAGTTTTGCAGATGAGATCTATAATGCCTCGGGATAC
>NW_021174126.1:0-2320 GCF_002162155.2 Triticum dicoccoides
AAGCAAAGCTGACTTGTCCGGCTCTGGACAAGATCCGCTCTCATTGTCTTCACTCGAAGACATAGGTTTTTGGTTTTGAGCATCACTACAGTCATTCTGACTGGTTCTCCTGGACCCCACTTAACAGTACGGTGGTTCCTATGACTCAACACAAAAGAAGAAGAACTACGAAAGATCTAAGTCTTCGAGCTCCATAGGCTTCATAACGTGTCTTCTTTTGTCATAGTCTTCAAAGTGGATATCTTCATATACCACCTTTGACTTCAATGTCTTCATACATTTTTGGGGGTCATCTCTGGTAGTAAAACTGAATCAATGAGGGACTTCTACCTGTGTTATCCTGCAATTCTCATGAACACATTAGTCCCTCAACTAGGTTTGTCGTCAATACTCCAAAACCAACTAGGGTTGGCACTAGATGCACTTACAACTCCCCGCCGATCCTCCCGTCGGCATGGACTTGGCCATCTCGGTAGTGTGCAATAGAGAGGATAGGAGAGGCGAAGTGGCAGTGTGCGAAGGAGATGGAATAGGGTTTGGAGGTGCAGCCTTTCTGCTTAAATAACCAGGGCAAGCAGACTGATGCCGCTTTAATGTGGCCACAACGGTCGAAGTAGGGTTCACGGTCGCGGTGTCTGCATTGAAGCATCTCCGGGTCAGCTGTCCAGTAACATCGGTCGGCATGAATACAAGTCGCCGTCCGTCAGGTCATGTCCCCCTGAGCGGCACTCAATACGTGGTGTGGCTTCTAGAGCGGAACGTGCGGCAAGGGTGGTGGGTTAGATCACTCAGCTGGGCGTCATGGCGGACGTTCAGACGCCTGCAAACAACACGCAGAGACTTTTGGCTCGCGAGCTCAAATGCTCTCTGATGAACAATAAAATCAACAAAAAAATGGTAAAAATGAATCAAAAAATTCTGAATTTTTTGGCAACAAATATTGATGATTTTTTTACATACCATCGTGAGGAAAGACATTCATAAATGCTCTAGCCGAGAAAAACAAAATCAATACTCAAAATGACTATTTTCGAGCAATGATATGTTTTTTCGTCCGGAGAAATTGGAATGTTTTTCCTCATGAAAGTTTGCACGTATGTAAAACATTCAACAATATTTACTGCCAAAAAATTCAGATTTGTTTATTATTTATTTTGATGTTTAGTGTTTTTCTTTTTCTTTTGGTAACGATAGGTCCATTTGAGTTCGCGACAAGAATGGTATTTTCACGCAGAGAGCACACCTACGCTAGCTCTGAAAACTGTTCCAATTAACACGTCATTTTTTTGCGTGTGACAATTAACACGTCATGAGATCAAGATGAGTCCAAAGGCTCTGGTACGGACTGGCGACTCGGGTGGTGACGCGGCGGGCGATGCGGCTCTGCTCGTTGGTCCCGACGAGCCGTCGCCCTGGTCGGTGGTGCGGACGTTGGGCCGGTCGGCGCGGGCGTCCCCGGAGGCGATCTCCGATGCGGAGGCGGCGCCGCGCTGGACGGAGAGCCGCTTCTGGGCCCTGGCCGCGGGAAGCGACGATGAGGATTCGGAGGCGGAGACGAGCGATGGCGAGTTTCGGCGTGTCGAGGCGAGTCGGCCGTCGTTGGGCGCGTTCGTGGCTCGGGCTGAGGAGCTAGGGAGCTCGCTCATGGTCGGGCGGCAGCGGGCCTTTGCGCCCGGCGGCCGCGGTGCTCGCCGACCAGGGGTGTCTGGTCGAGCGCCGTTGGTGCGCGCGGCGTTGATGGGGGGCGTGCGGGCGGCCTCGGGCAGCATGCGGGCTGCCTCCCCTCCGTGGAGATCGGGGCCTGTGCCGGCGAGGCTGTTGGAGCCTGGGGCGGTGGCGCCGGTGGGCGCAGGGGCGGCGGCGGCATCGGAGGAGGCGGCCGATCCCTGGCCTAGGATTAGGGATGCTGGTCGGACTGGGCCGGTGGGCCATGCCCAGGAAGTGGGCCAAGGGGGCCTACTTGGGCCTTGCACGGTCCAGGGCGTTAGTTCCGCGAAGACGGTCTCAGAGTCGCGGGGCGGCGCGGAAAAGCCCAAGTCTGGCCCGTCCTCGGAGCGGGCAGTACTTAAGTGGCTTTGGATCCGCCGCGGGGCCTCCGACAGTTCAGTAGGGTTTCCAGCCACTCCATCTGAGGTGCGGCGCTTCGGTGGATCCGCCCGATCCCTTTCCCCACCACCTTCTCCCCCAATCCTTCTCCGGTCCTTCGCCGAGGTGGTTGCCATGGGCTCCAAGGCGGAGCGGCGTGCTGACAAGAGGGCGGAGCCGGATCTGGAGGCGGAGAGGCGTCGCGAGCGAGATCTGCGCGCCCAATCAAAGTCAC
>NW_021174127.1:0-1197 GCF_002162155.2 Triticum dicoccoides
TTGAACTTAGTGGTCTTATTGACCATCAACACTTGATGTTCTTTCTTGATTTCAGCCTCTGCTGACTTCAGCATCGAGAACACTTCAGGAATGGTCTTTTCCATCCCCTGCATCTTGTAGTTCATCACAAAGCTCTTGTAGCTTGGTGGGAGCGACTGGAGGATTCTGTCAATGACCGCCTCATCTGGGAGGTTAATGTTCAGCTGGGTCATACGGTTGTGCAACCCAGACATCTTCAGGATGTGCTCACTGACAGAACTGTTTTCCTCCATCTTACAACTGTAGAACTTGTCGGAGACATCATATCTCTCGACCCGGGCATGAGCTTGAAAAACTAGTTTCAGCTCTTCGAACATCTCATATGCTCCGTGGTGCTCAAAACGCTTTTGGAGCCCCGGTTCTAAGCTGTAAAGCATGCCGCACTGAACGAGGGAGTAATCATCAGCGCGAGTTTGCCAAGCATTCATAATGTCTTGGTTCTCTGGTACGGGAGCGTCACCTAGCGGTCCTTCTAGGACATATTGTTTCCTGGCAGCTATGAGGATGATCCTCAGGTTCCGGACCCAGTCCGTATAGTTGCTGCCATCATCTTTCAGCTTGGTTTTCTCTAGGAACGCGTTGAAGTTCATGTTGACATTAGTGTTGGCCATTGATCTACAAGACATATTTGCAAAGGTTTTAGACTAAGTTCATGATAATAAAGTTCTAATCAAATTATGAACTCCCACTTAGATTAGACATCCCTCTAGTCATCTAAGTGTTACACGATCCGAGTCGACTAGGCCGTGTCCGATCATCACGTGAGACGGACTAGTCATTGTCGGTGAACATTCTCATGTTGATCGTATCTTCCATACGACTCGTGTTCGACCTTTCGGTCTCCGTGTTCCGAGGCCATGTCTGCACATGCTAGGCTCGTCAAGTTAACCCTAAGTGTTTTCGCTGTGTAAAACTGTCTTACACCCGTTGTATGTGAACGTAAGAATCCATCACACCCGATCATCACGTGGTGCTTAGAAGCGACGAACTGTAGCAACGGTGCACAGTTAGGGGAGAACACTTCTTGAAATTTTGTAAGGGATCATCTTATTTACTATCGTCGTCCTAAGTAAACAAGATGCATAAACATAATAAACATCACATGCAATTATATAGTTGTGACATGATATGGCCAATATCATATAGCTCCATTGATCT
>NW_021174128.1:0-1219 GCF_002162155.2 Triticum dicoccoides
GAGAGAGAGAGAGAGAGAGAGAGAGAGAGAGAGAGAGAGATCAAACACATAGCTACTGGTACATACCCTCAGCCCCGAGGGAGAACTACTCCCTCCTCGTCATGGAGAGCACCGGGATGATGAAGATGGCCACCGGAGAGGGATTGCCCCTCCGGCAGGGTGCCTGAACGGGTCTAAATTGGCTTTCGGTGGCTACGGAGGCTTCTGGCGGCGCAACTCCCGATCTATTGTGCTCCCCGATGTTTTTAGGGTATATGGAGATATATAGGCGGAAGAAGTACATCAGGGGGGCCACGAGGGGCCCACGTAGGTGGAGGGCGCGCCCCCCTGCCTCGTGGCCTCCTCGTAGATCCCCTGACGTGCACTCCAAGTCTTCTGGGCTTCTTCTGGTCCAAAAATAAGTTCCGTGAAGTTTCGGGTCAATTGGACTCCGTTTGGTTTTCCTTTTCTGCGATATTCTAAAACAAGGTAAAAACAAAAACTGGCACTAGGCTCTAGGTTAATAGATTAGTCCCAAAAATTATATAAAATAACATATAAAATATCCAGGGTTGATAATATAATAGCATGGAACAATCAAAAATTATAGATACGTTGGAGACGTATCAACATCCCCAAGCTTAATTCCTCCTCGTCCTCAAGTAGGTAAATGATAAAAACAGAATTTTTGATGTGAAATGCTACCTAACATATTTATCCATGTAATTTTCTTTATTGTGGCAAGAATGTTCAGATCCATAAGATTCAAGATAAAAGTTTAATATTGACATAAAAATAACAATACTTTAAGAATACTAACCAAGTAATCATGTCTTCTCAAAATAACATGGACAAAGAAAGTTATCCCTGCAAAATCACTATAGTCTGGCTATGCTCCATCTTCACCACACAAAGTATTTAAATCATGCACAACCCCGATGACAAGCCAAGCAATTGTTTCATACTTTTGATGTTCTCAAACTTTTTCAATCTTCACGCAATATATGAGCGTGAGCCATGGATATAGCACTATAGGTGGAATAGAATGGTGGTTGTGGAGAAGACAAAAAGGAGAAGATAGTCTCACATCAACTAGGCGTATCAACGGGCTATGGAGATGCCCATCAATAGATATCAATGTGAGTGAGTAGGGATTGCCATGCAACGGATGCACTAGAGCTATAAGTATATGAAAGCTCAAAAAGAAACTAAGTGGGTGTGCATCCAACTTGCTTGCTCA
>NW_021174129.1:0-1349 GCF_002162155.2 Triticum dicoccoides
CTGATTCTGGCCCGTTTCGTGGACTATTAATCACCATTTTGGGGTCCCGAAGCGATTTTAATGGTTGCTGAACCCCAAGATGCGCTTACGTGTCATTCATCAACACTCTCCGTTTTGCCCGATTCTGGCCCATTTCATGGGCTATTACTCACCATTTTGGGGTCCCTGTGCGATTTCCTTACTTCTTGAACTACAAGGTCCTATTACGTGCAGGTCATCGACACTCGCCGTTTTGGCTGATTCGACCCGTCTCATGGGCTATTGCTCACCTTTTTGAGGTCCTGGAGCGATTTCCACGATTAATGATCCCCGAGGTGTGTTTACGTGTAGGTCATCAACACTTGCAGTTTTGGCCGATTTTGGCGCATTTCGTGGACTATTACTCACCATTTTGAGGTCTTGGAGCGATTTCCACGATGGATGAACCTCGAGGTGCATTTACCTATCGGTGATCAACACTCGCAGGTTTGGCCGATTCTGGCCCGTTTCATGGACTATTAATGACCATTTTGGGGTCCCGAAGCGATTTTCTTGGTTTATGGACCCCAAGGTGTGTTTACGTGCATGATATTAACACTCGCCATTTTGGCCGATTCTGGCCCATTTCGTGGACTATTACTCACCGTTTTGGGATCCCACAGCAACTTTTATGGTTGCTGAACCCCAAGGTGCGCTTATGTATCGTTCATCAGCACTCACCTCTTTGATGATTCTGACCCGTTTCATAGACTATTACTCACCATTTTGGGGTAAGGAGCAATTTCCATGGTTACTGAACCCCGAGGTGCGCTTAGGTGCAGGTCATTAACACTCGCTGTTTTGGCCGATTCTGGCCCATTTCGTGTACTACTACTCACCAATTTGGGGTCGCAGAGCGTTTTTTATGGTTGTCGAAGCCCAAGGTGTGATTAGGTATCGTTCATCAACACTCACCATTTTGGCCGATTTTGGCCCATTTCATGGGATATTACTCATTGATTTGGGGTTTTGGAGCGATTTTATGGTTACTGAACCCTAATGTGCGCTTACGTGTAGGTCATTAACACTCACAATTTTCGCTGATTCTGGCCCGTTTCGTGGACTATTAATCACCATTTTGGGGTCCCGAAGCGATTTTAATGGTTGCTGAACCCCAAGATGCGCTTACATGTCATTCATCAACACTCTCCGTTTTGCCCGATTCTGGCCCGTTTCATGGGCTATTACTCACCATTTTGGGGTCCCTATGGGATTTCCTTGCTTCTTGAACTACAAGGTCCTATTACGTGCAGGTCATCGACACTCGCCGTTTTGGCTGATTCGACCCGTCTCATGGGCTATTGCTCACCTTTTTGAGGTCCTGGAGCGAT
>NW_021174130.1:0-1066 GCF_002162155.2 Triticum dicoccoides
GAACCCCGCGCCCATCTGCCGCCCGCGCCTCACGCCACTGCCGATCGGCCCGCCTGCCGCGCGTCAGCCCCACCCCGCCGCTCCTCGCGTCCTCTGACTGAGCCGCCCCTCCGCCCGCTACCACTGGCACTCCCCTCCTGCCTCGTTCTGCTGCTGCGTCGCCACCACCACCTTGCTCCGCCACACCATGCATCCCTCCCTCCTGGCACGCTGAAGACCGGCTACCCTGTACTTGCCCCTCCTTGATGGACTACCCGAAGAGCGGGCGGGGGCGCCGGCGGAGCACGACGAGGTCGTTGCGGGAGGCGACGAGCTCGAAGGCGAGGCTCTCATTGAAGCGAAGCACAGAGGGCCCGTCGGGAGGGGGGGCACGGGCTGGACGACGCGTGCGGGGCGGTCGGCGTCGCTGTCCTCGACCTTGTAGGAGATGCTGCGGAGTAGGGACGGGCCGTAGCTGGAGGTGGCAGTGGTGCGCTGCACCAGCAGGCGGCGGAAGCCCCGGTCGAGGACAGCGCCGGTGGAGCTCGGGGCTCATGCTACTCTGCTCGAGCTCGACGGCGAGGCCGGGCTGGTCGTGGCCTGGGCACGGCTTGGGGGTGGACACGGCTGGAAACTTTTTCACCACCAGGCCAAAAATTCCGCCGGCAGCCCCCCAAGCGGCGAAAAAAATGCCTCCTGGGGGGCTCAACGGCTGGAGATGCTCTAAGGGCATTTCTAACCGATCCGATATCCAGCGTTAGAGGAGTAAAAAAATAGTTTTACTTCTCCAATGTTGATCCCTAATCCACCGTAAGGGAGTAAAAATTATACTCCGGCGCCTCATATTTTCCTAAATATACTCCATGAAAAGGGCTCCAGTAAAATTTCTGATGCTCCATCGCCCACGCCCGCCTCTGCCCCTCGTCCTCCCCCACCCCCGCCCGCCGCCGGCCCCCTCCCCGAACCCCGCGCCCATCTGCCGCCCGCGCCTCACGCCACTGCCGATCGGCCCGCCTGCCGCGCGTCAGCCCCACCCCGCCGCTCCTCGCGTCCTCTGACTGAGCCGCCCCTCCGCCCGCTACCACTG
>NW_021174131.1:0-1058 GCF_002162155.2 Triticum dicoccoides
AGACTAAGTGCTTCTGTGATAAGGGGAATAGTCACTAGAGCGGAATTACCCTAGATACTTGGTAGATGAGAAGGCTGGCAAGGTCGATAGAAGTATATTGGATATACATTATGTTAATGTGTACTTTACTAGTACTCCTAGTAGCACCAGGGTATTGGATACCGGTTCGGTTGCTAAGTGTTAGTAACTCGAAATAAAAGCTACGGAATGAAACGGAGACTAGCTAAAGGTGAGCTGACGATATGTGTTGGAAGTGTTTCCAAGTTTGATGTGATCTAACATCGCACGCTCCCTCTACCATCAAGATTAGTATTAAACCTGAATAAGTGCTCTTGCACCTAAAGGAATGGTTTATTGAATCTTGATCGTAGGGATACACATTTTCATGCCAAAAGATATAAGATAGTAATGATAGTACCACTTACTTATGGCACTGCCATGTAAGTCATAATGGTATAAAACGCATGAAGAAGCTCCATGTTGATGGATCTTTGGACTCACTCATTTTTGAAAAAAAATTGAGACATGCGAACCATGTCTATTGGTATATACGCATGAAGAAACTCCATGCAGATGGATCGTTTGGACTCACTTGATTTTGGATCACTTGAGATATGCAAATCATACCACATAGGCAAGATGACTGAAAAGCCTCGGTTTCAGTAAAATGGAACAAGATAGCAACTTGTTGGAAGCAACACATTTTAATGTGTGCAGTCCAATGAGTGCTGAGGCATGCAGTGAATATCGTTATGTTCTTACTTCACAGATGATTCGAGTAGATGTTGAGAATATTTACTTGATGAAACACAAGTCTGAATTATTGAATGGTTCAAGTAATTTCAGAGTGAAGAAGAAGATCATTGTGACAAGAGGATAAAATGTCTATGATATGATCATAGAGATGAATATCTGAGTTACGAGTTTTGGCACACAATTAAGACATTGTGGAAATTGTTTCGCAATTAATACCGCCTGGAACACCATAGTGTGATGGTGTGTCCGAACATCATGGTTGCACCCTTTTGGATATGGTGCGTACCATGATGTCTCTTATC
>NW_021174132.1:0-1071 GCF_002162155.2 Triticum dicoccoides
AGACTAAGTGCTTCTGTGATAAGGGGAATAGTCACTAGAGCGGAATTACCCTAGATACTTGGTAGATGAGAAGGCTGGCAAGGTCGATAGAAGTATATTGGATATACATTATGTTAATGTGTACTTTACTAGTACTCCTAGTAGCACCAGGGTATTGGATACCGGTTCGGTTGCTAAGTGTTAGTAACTCGAAATAAAAGCTACGGAATGAAACGGAGACTAGCTAAAGGTGAGCTGACGATATGTGTTGGAAGTGTTTCCAAGTTTGATGTGATCTAACATCGCACGCTCCCTCTACCATCAAGATTAGTATTAAACCTGAATAAGTGCTCTTGCACCTAAAGGAATGGTTTATTGAATCTTGATCGTAGGGATACACATTTTCATGCCAAAAGATATAAGATAGTAATGATAGTACCACTTACTTATGGCACTGCCATGTAAGTCATAATGGTATAAAACGCATGAAGAAGCTCCATGTTGATGGATCTTTGGACTCACTCATTTTTGAAAAAAAATTGAGACATGCGAACCATGTCTATTGGTATATACGCATGAAGAAACTCCATGCAAATGGATCATTTGGACTCACTTGATTTTGGATCACTTGAGATATGCAAATCATACCACATAGGCAAGATGACTGAAAAGCCTCGGTTTCAGTAAAATGGAACAAGATAGCAACTTGTTGGAAGCAACACATTTTAATGTGTGCAGTCCAATGAGTGCTGAGGCATGCAGTGAATATCGTTATGTTCTTACTTCACAGATGATTCGAGTAGATGTTGAGAATATTTACTTGATGAAACACAAGTCTGAATTATTGAATGGTTCAAGTAATTTCAGAGTGAAGAAGAAGATCATTGTGACAAGAGGATAAAATGTCTATGATATGATCATAGAGATGAATATCTGAGTTACGAGTTTTGGCACACAATTAAGACATTGTGGAAATTGTTTCGCAATTAATACCGCCTGGAACACCATAGTGTGATGGTGTGTCCGAACATCATGGTTGCACCCTTTTGGATATGGTGCGTACCATGATGTCTCTTATCGAATTACCACTAT
>NW_021174133.1:0-872 GCF_002162155.2 Triticum dicoccoides
TATATAAGTAGATCCATCTAGTAGCTTTTCCTTGGGATTTGTTTAGTTAAAAGTTAGCCATTGCAACTTCGTGTACTTCGTTTGTGTCCAACGACCAGACCAAGACCGCTTACGGATCCCCACCATTATCAATACTTCATATATATTCACAATATTCAGATTGCTTTATCATATTCTTGCTCGTTCTTCGATTGCTTGCAGGAATAGACCTTCGTGGTCAGGTTGATCGTGCTCCAGCTTGGTCAATAACCTCTCGGAGTTGGTTTAGCGATTGCTAAGGCGCAACGTCGTGCACGTTTGTAGTCGGATCGTCAAAGTCGTCTCCACCAAATCGATAGTTATCATCTCATCGAAAGATCGGGACCCCCGCCTCTATCAAGTGGTATCAGTTTTCAGGTTGCTCGGTGAGAATTTCCAGTTTTCCTAGATTAGATTTATTTTCTTACCTATTATCCAAGAAAAAGCCACAAAAAAGAGTTAGATCTATTCATCCTTGGTCCAAGCCAGTCTGAGCCTTTGCAATTTTCTTTTCATTGCTTGCATAGTTGAATTATCGATTGCATCGTCGTGTCGAGTTGCTGGTCTTAGTGTCTAGTTCGTTTAGAGTTTCGAGTTCTATTCACATTAGTCACGCCACCGCTGCATCATTATCTCTTCCGCTGTCCACCACCCATCCATCAATTTCCACCACGTGCTATCCATCATTCATTGTCATAATAATAGTTGAGATCGTTCACATCTTCACTTGATCCAATCTGCATCTTATCTAGTTTGTTTTGGAAAGAGGGAGAAAAAAAGAGAGAAAAAAAAACGAGAGAAAAAAAAGGAGAAAAAAAAGTCAGAGAAAAAAAAGGAGAGAAAGAAAAAAAGTG
>NW_021174134.1:0-1183 GCF_002162155.2 Triticum dicoccoides
AAGTCTGAGACCTTTGAAAAGTTCAAGGAATTTCAGAATGAGGTGGAGAATCAACGTGACCGAAAGATAAAATTCTTACGATCAGATCGTGGAGGAGAATACTTAAGTCACGAATTTGGTACACACTTAAAGAAATGTGGAATCGTTTCACAGCTCACGCCGCCTGGAACACCTCAGCGAAACGGTGTGTCCGAACGTCGTAATCGCACTCTATTGGATATGGTGCGGTCTATGATGTCTCTTACCGATTTACCGCTATCATTTTGGGGATACGCTCTAGAGACAGCTACATTCACTTTAAATAGGGCACCGTCTAAATCCGTTGAGACGACACCGTATGAATTATGGTTTGGAAAGAAACCTAAGTTGTCGTTTCTAAAAGTTTGGGGATGCGAAGCTTATGTCAAGAAACTTCAACCTGAAAAGCTCGAACCCAAGTCAGAAAAATGCGTATTCATAGGATACCCTAAGGAAACTATAGGGTATACCTTCTACTTAAGATCCGAAGGCAAGATCTTTGTTGCCAAGAACGGATGCTTTCTGGAAAAAGAGTTTCTCTCGAAAGAAGTAAGTGGGAGGAAAGTAGAACTCGATGAAGTACTACCTCTTGAGCGGGATAGTGACGCAGCACAGGAAACCGTTCCTGTGATGCCCACACCAACTGAAGAGGAAAACCATGATAATGATCAAAGTACTTCGGATCAAGTTACTGCTAAACTTCGTAGGTCCACAAGGACACGTTCCGCACCAGAATGGTACGGCAACCCTGTCCTGGAAATCATGTTGTTAGACAACAATGAACCTTCGAACTATGAAGAAGCAATGACGGGCCCGGATTCCAACAAATGGCTTGAAGCCATGAAATCCGAGATAGAATCCATGTATGAAAACAAAGTATGGACTTTGACAGACTTGCCCGATGATCGGCGAGCGATAGAAAACAAATGGATCTTTAAGAAGAAGACGGACGCGGATGGTAATGTTACCATCTATAAAGCTCGACTTGTCGCTAAGGGTTATCGACAGGTTCAAGGGATTGACTACGACGAGACATTCTCTCCCGTAGCGAAGCTAAAGTCCGTCCGAATCATGTTAGCAATTGCCGCATACTATGATTATGAGATATGGCAGATGGACGTCAAAACAGCATTCCTTAACGGGCATCTTAAGGAAGAACTGTATA
>NW_021174135.1:0-1456 GCF_002162155.2 Triticum dicoccoides
GTCTTCCTACGGAAGAGCCATCCTCGGCACTCACACTTATCTTGAGGCTTTTAACAGTTTCCATTTACTTGTCTATGAACTGTATAGGCAACCAAGTAGTCCTTTACCGCGGACGCGGCTATTCGAATAGATTATGATAACCCTGCAGGGGTGTACTTCTTCATACATGTTTCCACCACTTAGCGTCTGCACACGACATGTGCTCGGCAGACTTCAAGCGAAAGCCGACGTGGGTGTAGACCACGACCTACCTAAACACTTAAGCCTCTAGTCCAGGTTTATCGCCTATTCAGGTTCCATCCGCAGGGAGTCCGGCCGAGGTTTCCCATACGGCCCCGAACGATGTGAACAGGGTTCCCGAGATACCTAACGGGTATTCGGTACACCCGGCCACGTACCTACCGCATCAAAGCCCACCCCTACGGTCAGCGCTGTCCACGGCCTCCAGTAGGCTACAAACACCAGAAACTACTTGCAACTCCTGGACAGAGAGCTAGGGTGAATAAGAAGTCGAGCGGGGTCATATTTCAGGGCCCAATGCATGGTAGTAGCTGTATCTTAAATCACGCATACAGATCTCAGTGCTTAAGGTCGGCTTCAATGAAACAACCCACCATGTACTCCTACATGGCCTCTCATCAATTCCTTTACCAAATCGTGTTCACCACACCACTCTCATTACCGACATACTCATTTCACTCTAGCCCATCACCCAGATGAACCAGACCTGACACGACTCTAAGCATAGCAGGCATAGCAAGGTAGGAACAACACATACATATGGCTCAATCAACTCCTACACATGCTAGTGGGTTTCATCTAGTTACTGTGGCAATGACAGGTCATGCAGAGGAAATGGGTTCAACTACCGTAGCACACAGCAGTTTGAAACGCGTTGTCTTAATGCAGTAAAAGAGAGCAGGAGCGAGAACATGGGATTGTATCGATATGATCAAATGGTTGGTTGCTTGCCTGATGGCTCGATGCACTGATACGGTTCTTCGTTAGGGTAATCACGGTACTCCTCGGAGACAGAACCTGCCGCAGAGAGCACCGATACGCAAACATTACCAAACAGTATGCAACAATATGATGCATGCATGAGACATGGCAAAATGAGTGTATTGGGCTAATGCAACTAAAACCAGAAGGGTTTGAACAAATTTGAATCAAGGATTCAAATTTCAAATTCAAATATGGCCTTTTAAAGTGCTTTTCCTTGTTCTGCTTGAAACATCAATTTAACTTGTTTGATCATGCATGAAAATAGTACAGATGGATAGATTGGATTTTTCTGATCATTTTTCATATATAATTTGTCCAATTTGGAGTTACAGAATAAAAGTTATGAATTTTTGAAGTTTAAATAATATTCTGGAATTTCCTGATTTAAATTAAATCCAGAAATTATAGTTATTGCGCCAGCATGACGTCAGCATGACGTCAGTGGTCAACT
>NW_021174136.1:0-1413 GCF_002162155.2 Triticum dicoccoides
GGGAATACTTTCCCGGATGTTTTCCCCCCTTCACCGGTATCACCTACTACCGCGTTAGGGCACACCGAACACCGCGTATTGCCTTGTTATATTTTGTGATGCTTTGTTTGCTCTGTATTCATTATTTCTTCCCCCTCTTCTCTCCGGTAGACTACGAGACCGACGCTGCTGCTGACCAGTTCGACTACGGAGTTGACGACCCCTCTCTCTTGCCAGAGCAACCAGGCAAGCCCCCCCTTTGATCACCAGATATCGCCTATTCTCCTCTATACTGCTTGCATTAGAGTAGTGTAGCATGTTACTGCTTTCGTTAATCCTATTCTGATGCATAGCCTGACATTGTCGCTACATCTGTTGATACCTTACCCGCAATCCTAATTGCTTAGTATAGGATGCTAGTTTATCATCATTGGCCCTACATTCTTGTCAGTCTGCCTTGCTATACTATCGGGCCGTGATCACTTGGGAGGTGATCACGGGTATATACTATACATACATACATACTATACAGATGGTGACTAAAGTCGGGTCAGCTCATTGAGTACCCGCAAGTGATTCTGACGAGGGGGCTGAAAGGACAGGTGGCTCCATCCCGGTAGAGGTGGGCCTGGGTTCCCGACGGCCCTCGACTGTTACTTTGTGGCGGAGCGACAGGGCAGGTTGAGACCACCTAGGAGACAGGTGGGCCTGGCCCTGTTCAGCGTTCGCGGACACTTAACACGCTTAACGAGATCTTGGTATTTGATCTGAGTCTGGCTACGAGCCTATACGCACTAACCATCTACGTGGGAGTAGTTATGGGTATCCCGACGTCGTGGTATCAGCCGAAGCACTTCAGACGTCAGCGACGGAGCGGCGCACGCCGAATTGGACTGGAACGCCACTAGGCTAGGTCTGTTTTCGGCCGCCCTCGCAACGTGCAGGTGTGCTATGGGCGATGGGCCCAGACCCCTGTGCGCTTAGGTTTAGACCGGCGTGCTGGCCTCTCTATTTTGCCTAGGTGGGGCTGCGACGTGTTGATCTTCCGAGGCCGGGCATGACCCAGGAAAGTGTGTCCGGCCAAATGGGATCGAGCGTGTTGGGGAATGTGGTGCACCCCTGCAGGGAAGTTAATCTATTCGAATAGCCGTGATCTTCGGTAACAGGACGACTTGGAGTTGTACCTTGACCTTATGACAACTAGAACCGGATACTTAATAAAACACACCCTTCCAAGTGCCAGATACAACCGGTGGTCGCTCTACCTCAGGGATATGAGGAGGGGATCGCCGGGTAGGATTATGCTATGAGATGTTCTTGGAGATGCTATTTGGAGGACTTCGACCTACCCTATTCTGCCTGTCGCAAGACGAAGGTGACCAGAAGCGTAGTCTTCGATAAGACTAGCTATCCCCCTCTTATTCTGGCATTCTG
>NW_021174137.1:0-1137 GCF_002162155.2 Triticum dicoccoides
AGAGTTTGCATCTACATACCACTTGTAGATCGCGTGCGGAAGCTTGCAAGGTGATGATGTAGTCGTACTCGACGTGATCCAAATCACCGATGACCAGCGCCGAACGGACGGCACCTCCGCGTTCAACACACGTACGGGACGGGAGACGTCTCCTCCTTCTTGATCCAGCAAGGGGGAAGGAGAGGTTGATGAAGATCCAGCAACACGACGGCGTGGTGGTGGATGCAGGGCGTCACAGCAGCAGGGCTTCGCCGAGACTACGAGGGAGAGACGTAACGGGGGGAGGTGGAGGCGCCAGGGGCTGGTGTATGAAGTCCCTCCTCTCCCCCACTATATATAGGGGTGCCAGGGGGGGCGCCGGCCCTAGTAGATGAGATCTACTAGGGGGGGCAGCGGCCTAGGGGAGGTTTCCCTCCCCCCCAAGGCACCTAGGGGTGCCTTCCACCACTAGGACTCCTCCTAGGGGGAAACCCTAGGCGCATGGGCCTATAGGGGCTGGTGCCCTTGGCCCATGATGGCCAAGGCGCACCCCCTACAGCCCATGTGGCCCCCCGGGACAGGTGGCCCCACCCGGTGGACCCCCGGGACCCTTCCGGTGGTCCCGGTACAATACCGATAACCCCGAAACTTGTCCCGATGCCCGAAATAGCACTTCCTATATATAATTCTTTACCTCCGGACCCTTCCGGAACTCCTCGTGACGTCCGGGATCTCATCCGGGACTCCGAACAACATTCGGGTTTCTGCATATCCATATCTTCATAACCCTAGCGTCACCGAACCTTAAGTGTGTAGACCCTACGGGTTCGGGAGACATGCAGACATGACCGAGACGCTCTCAGTCAATAACCATCAGCGGGATCTGGATACCCATGATGGCTCCCACATGCTCCTCGATGTTGTCATCGGATGAACCACGATGTCGAGGATTCGATCAAACCCTGTATGCAATTCCCTTTGTCAATCGGTACGTTACTTGCCCGAGACTCGATCGTCGGTATCCCAATACCTTGTTCAGTCTCGTTACCGGCAAGTCACTTTACTCGTACCGTAATGCATGATCCCGTGTCCAACACCTTGGTCACATTGAGCTCAATATGATGATGCATTACCGAGTGGGCCCAGAGATACCTCTCC
>NW_021174138.1:0-1102 GCF_002162155.2 Triticum dicoccoides
GATAACGAATAGTAATATTATTAATGCCTCTACAATCAACACACATACGTGATGTACCATCCTTTTTCGGCACTAGAATAATAGGAACAGCACAAGGACTAAGGGATTCGCGTATATAACCTTTGTCGAGAAGCTCTTGTACTTGACGCATAATCTCCTTCGTCTCCTCTGGATTGGTACGGTATGGTGCACGGTTTGGCAGTGAAGCACCGGGAATTAAGTCAATCTGATGCTCAATCCCTCGAATAGGCGGTAATCCCGGTGGCACGTCTTGTGGAAAAACGTCAGCGAACTCCTGCAAAATGTTAGTGACAGCAGGAGGCAAAGAGGAAGGCACGTCCTCGAATGAAAATAATGCCTCTTTGCACACAAAAGCATAGCAAACAGATTTGCTGAAATCTAACTCATCAATATCAGATTTGGTGGCAAATAAACATGCACTTTTCAATTTAATTTGAGAAGCAACACTAGATGGCTTATTATTAGGCTTCATTTGTTGCTCAAATTCTTTTGCCACAATCTGATTTTCACTCTTATTCTTCTCCTGTTGTGCTTTATTAGCTCTATTAATATCATCTTTCAAAATGGAATCAGGAGTCATAGGAAGCAAAGTAATATTTTTATCCTTATGAACCAGAGTATAGTGATTGTTTCTACCATGGTGTACAGAATTTTTATCAAATTGCCATGGTCTACCAAGTAATAAGGAACATGCTTGCATAGGTACCACATCACAATCAACATAATCAGCATATGTAGAGATACTAAAATGCACACGAACAGTACGTGTTACCTTAACCTTGTCGCTGTTGTTGAACCATTGGATGTAGTAAGGATGTGGATGTGGTCTTGTGGTGAGAGAAAGCTTCTCCACCATCTCCATGCTAGCCAAGTTGTTGCAGCTCCCTCCGTCTATGATGACGCGCACAGAACGTTCCTTCACAACTCCCTTGGTATGGAACAAATTGTGCCTCTGATTTTGCTCAGCTTGTGTGACCTGCACACTCAAAACACGTTGAGCAACTAAACATTCATACCTGTCAGCGTCTTCAGGAGCCATGTATTGCGTCTCATGATCAGAATCATCTCCACCATGTTCTTC
>NW_021174139.1:0-1486 GCF_002162155.2 Triticum dicoccoides
GCAATGACAGGTCATGCAAAGGATAAAGGGGTTCAGCTACCGCAGCAAGTAACAGTTGAATCGTTGTTGTCCTAATGCAGTAAAAGAGAGCAGGAGCGAGAGAGTGGGATTGTATCGGAATGAACAAGGGGGTTTTGCTTGCCTGGCACTTTTGAAGATAACATTGAGTCTTCATCAGTGTCAACGATCACATCATCGGTATCACGTCTATCAAGAGGGGACAAATACCGGCAACACAGAAAGAAACACAATCAATGCAATGCACAATATGATGCATGATCATGACATGGCAAAATGAATGTGTTTTGGGCTAATGCATCTAGCAACAAGTTAAATGGGGTTGGTTTGAATACAAGATTCAAATTTAAACTCCATATGTGATTATTTAAATGCCCTTTATATGATTTGTGCTAAACAGCAGCTATAAGTTGTTCTAACATGCATGAAAATGGTACAGATGGATTCCTTGAATTTTTCTGATAATTTTTCATATATAAATTATTTAATTTGGAGTTACGGTTAATTTTCTATGATTTTTAGAAGTTTATATAATTTTCTGGATTTTCTGAATTATTTTAGAAAATGATTATCTGCGTCATCATTGCGTCATGCTGACCTCAGCAAGTCAACAGACCGGGTCCAGGTCAAACCTGACACTGGGACCCACATGTCAGTGTGATTAGCTTAACTAAAATTAATTAAACTAATCCTAATAGTTAACAGGGCTGGGCCCCACCTGTCATTGACTCAGGAGAGTCAACCGGGGCCCACCCGTGGTCAAAGTCAAAGTCGGCTGCCGGTGTTTAGCCGCCGGCGAGCCCGACGCGGCGGCGAGAGTGGTTTTGGCCACTCCGGCGACCAAATGGGCCGCGGAGGGCATCTAGGAGGAGCTGGGGACGAGCCGAAGCTCTTGGTGGAGTCAGTTGCGCTCGGGGCGGCCGGAATTGGTGCCGGCGGCGAGCGAGGCGGCGGCCGGAGCTTCGGGTTCGAGCGGGGCGAGGCCACAGAGGACGGGAGGGATGGTTAAGGGGCTCGCCGAGCTCCTGAGGATGCTAGGAGCACGGTGCCGTGCTCGGTTTCGAGCCTTGCTGTCTGCAGTGACGGCGGCGACATCGCCGGCGGAGCCGAGCTCGCGGCTTCGGTGGGATCGGGGCTACAGGGCACAATCGAAGGGGGGAAGAGGGAGGGGAGGCGTAGGAGCTCACAGCGAGTCCGCAGGGGTGGTCAGTGGGCTCGGGGAGGGGCTGGTGACGACGGGAGGTCGCCGGCGATCTCGGTGGCCCGAGGAGGAAGAAGGCGTCGGGGACGGCGCTCCGAGGCTTCCGGCGTCACATGGGTTGGTGGAGACGAAGAAGAAGGCGCGGCGGTTCTTCTGGAGGCATCGGCGAGGCGAGGGGTGGCCGGTGGCCGCGGCGAACGGCGTCGGTGGCGACGGCTGCGCTCGGCACGAGAGGGAGAGAGGAACAGAGGGGGGGGAGAGCTCGGG
>NW_021174140.1:0-874 GCF_002162155.2 Triticum dicoccoides
GGCATGACTAACCACTCATATAATCCAAACTTAGTTTTAAATGCTGTTTTCCATTCATCTCCCAATTTCATACGAATTTGATGGTATCCACTACGCAAATCAACTTTGGAGAATATTGTAGAGCCACTCAATTCATCAAGCATATCATCTAGCCTAGGAATAGGATGACGATAACGAATAGTAATATTATTAATGCCTCTACAATCAACACACATACGTGATGTACCATCCTTTTTCGGCACTAGAATAATAGGAACAGCACAAGGACTAAGGGATTCGCGTATATAACCTTTGTCGAGAAGCTCTTGTACTTGACGCATAATCTCCTTCGTCTCCTTTGGATTGGTACGGTATGGTGCACGGTTTGGCAGTGAAGCACCGGGAATTAAGTCAATTTGATGCTCAATCCCTCGAATAGGCGGTAATCCCGGTGGCACGTCTTGTGGAAAGACGTCAGCGAACTCCTGCAAAATGTTAGTGACAGCAGGAGGCAAAGAGGAAGGCACGTCCTCGAATGAAAATAATGCCTCTTTGCACACAAAAGCATAGCAAACAGATTTGCTGAAATATAGCTCATCAATATCAGATTTGGTGGCAAATAAACATGCACTTTTCAATTTAATTTCAGAAGCAACACTAGATGGTTTATTATTAGGCTTCATTTGTTGCTCAAATTCTTTTGCCACAATCTGATTTTCACTCTTATTCGTCTCCTGTTTTGCTTTATTAGCTCTATTAATATCATCTTTCAAAATGGAATCAGGAGTCATAGGAAGCAAAGTAATATTTTTATCCTTATGAACAAGAGTATAGTGATTGTTTCTACCATGGTGTACAGAATTTTTATCAAATTGCCATGGTCTACCAAGTAATA
>NW_021174141.1:0-1164 GCF_002162155.2 Triticum dicoccoides
TCCTCTTAATGATGTTGAATCTTGTGAAACCAATGCTGCTTTGTTGAATCTTGTTATGAAAAATCAATTCTCCGGCCTTCCTAGTGAAGATGCCGCTACTCATCTAAACAACTTTCTTGATTTGTGTGATATGCAAAAGAAGAAAGATACAGATAATGATATTGTTAAATTGAAGTTATTTCCATTTTCACTTAGAGATCGTGCTAAAACTTGGTTTTCGTCTTTGCCCAAAAATAGTATTGATTCATGGAATAAGTGCAAAGATGCTTTTATCTCTAAGTATTTTCCTCCCGCTAAGATCATCTCTCTTAGGAACGATATTACGAATTTTAAACAACTTGATCATGAGCATGTTTCCCAATCTTGGGAAAGAATGAAATTAATGGTTCACAATTGTACTACTCATGGTTTGAATTTATGGATGATCATACAATTTTTTATGCTGGATTGAATTTTGCTTCTAGAAATCTTTTAGATTCAGCCGCGGGAGGCACTTTTATGGAAATCACCATAGGAGAAGCTACTAAAATCCTTGATAACATTATGGGTAATTAATGATATTCCTTTGTCTACATTGATTGAGAATAATAATGAATCTATGGATGTGAATTTTGTTGGTAGGAATAATTTTGGTAACAACGCGTATACAGGAAACTTTAATCCTAGGCCGTTCCCTAGTAATTCATCTAATAATTATGGAAATTCCTACAATAATTCTTATGGAAATTTTAATAAGATGCCCTCTGATTTTGGGAATAGTGTTAAGGAATTTATGATCTCTCAAAAGAATTTTAATGCTTTGCTTGAAGAAAAATTGCTTAAAGTTGATGAATTGGCTAGGAACGTTGATAGACTTTCTCTTGATGTTGATTTTTTGAAATTTAGATCTACTCCACCTAAGCATGATATCAATGAGTCTCTCAAAGCCATGGGAATTTCCATTGATGAGTGCAAAGAAAGAACCGCTAGGTTGCGTGCTAAGAAAGATTGCTTTGTAAAAGCGTGTTCTTCTAGTTTCCATGAAAATAATGATGAAGATCTAAAAGTTATTGATGTGCCCCCTATTAAATCCTTGTCTTGCAATATGAATCTTAATAATGATGGGACTGGAGATGAGTCAACTTTATTTAAAAGGCGTCCCAATGATTCAGAGTTTTTAGATCT
>NW_021174142.1:0-1869 GCF_002162155.2 Triticum dicoccoides
ACACCTGCACGTTGCGTGGGCGGCCGAAAGCAGACCTAGCCTAGTGGCGTTCCAGTCCAATTCGGCGCGCGCCGCTCCGTCGCTGACGTCTGAAGTGCTTCGGCTGATACCACGACGTCGGGATACCCATAACTACTCCCACGTAGATGGTTAGTGCGTATAGGCTCGTAGCCGACTCAGATCAAATACCAAGATCTCGTTAAGCGTGTTAAGTATCCGCGAACGCCGAACAGGGCCAGGCCCACCTGTCTCCTAGGTGGTCTCAACCTGCCCTGTCGCTCCGCCACAAAGTAACAGTCGAGGGCCGTCGGGAACCCAGGCCCACCTCTACCGGGATGGAGCCACCTGTCCTTTCAGCCCCCTCGTCAGAATCACTTGCGGGTACTTAATGAGCTGACCCGACTTTAGTCACCATCTGTATAGTATGTATGTATGTATAGTATATACCCGTGATCACCTCCCAAGTGATCACGGCCCGATAGTATAGCAAGGCAGACTGACAAGAATGTAGGGCCAATGATGATAATCTAGCATCCTATACTAAGCAATTAGGATTGCGGGTAAGGTATCAATGACTGTAGGAACAATGACAGGCTATGCATCAGAATAGGATTAACGGAAAGTAGTAACATGCTACACTACTCTAATGCAAGCAGTATAGAGGAGAATAGGCGATATCCGGCTGTTGTCCAGTACGTGTTCTTGTTTTTCCTGTTAGAGATCCTGCCACAGTTCCTTGTTCTACTGTTTGCCCTACACATGTTAGGATCTACCTCATATATGCATCTTGATCTACTGTCTGCTCGAGAGATGATCGGTTCTAGCTCATATATGCAGATATTATTTACCTTCACTTTGTCAAATCGCATGACTTGTTTTATCACTGCTATACTAGTCATGTTTTATCTAGTATTTCTGTTAATAAAATCATTCGGTAAATTGCTCATATTTCCAACAGTTACATTGATGATTGGACTGGTATTCAAAAGGGAAAAGTGACGGTGGTTCTGCGACAAGAATCCAAAAGACTTTTGGTGGTGGCGACTGAGGTATTTGATCGTGGCAAAGAATAGATACCGGGCAAAGCGGCGCATTGCGAGTTTGCAGACTGCATCGTCGTAACACATTGAAACCAGAAAAGGCTTCAGGGATCAATACTGTGATATCATATTTGGCACGGTGCCTAATGATTTTTTCAACCAGAAAAACCTCAAATTGTCTTATTACAAGTCGGGAGATCCGTTTCATAAAAAGAAAAACACAGTTAATTTACCACTTTAGGGCATCTCCAGCGCTGACCCTAAATTTCCTCCCGCATCGCGGATACGTATGGAGGAGCCAGCCATCCAACACTACCCGCATACGTTTCAAACCGCATTTCAACTAACCAGGCGGAATTCATGCAAATGGGCTGAATTTCATATAAACCGGACAAAATTCATTACATTTCGGACATATTTGAACTAAACCATAATCTAAATAATCGCCAGCGTCCGTCTGAGCGTGAGCACCGTGAAATGGAGGTCCAGCTCCGCCTTCGCAGTCTCCAGCTCTGCCTCCACCTCCACCTCCGCAATGGCTAATTAGCGATCGGCTCACCAAGCTTAGTTGCAGCGAGAGGGGAGGAGCGGTGGCCTTCTTGGGACCCAGCACCGACGACCTACCATGCACTACTCTTCTTTGTTGTCGGCTGCACCAGCGGACATGCCGGCGGCAGCGTGTTGCGGCGGCCGTCACGGAGTTGCCAACCTCGTCGCCGTCGTCGGAGTCAGGCCCGTAAACCTCATCGGCCGCCTAGTCGATCTCATTTTAGGCGGCCTCTAAATCCTCTTGATACTGATGGTAGCGCCAGCGGTCGCGGCGGATGTC
>NW_021174143.1:0-1414 GCF_002162155.2 Triticum dicoccoides
GAGGTATATTCAATGCTGAAATCAGCGGAGGTAGAGATCAAAAAGGAACATCAAGTGTTGATGGTGAATAAAACCACTAAGGTCAAGAAAGGCAAGGTAAGAAGAACTTCAAGAAGGACGGCAAGGGAGTTGCCGCGCCCGGTAAGCCAGTTGCCGGGAAGAAGTCAAACAATGGACCCAAGCATGCGACTGAGTGCTTTTATTGCAAGGGAAGTGGTCACTGGAAGCGGAACTGCCCCAAGTACTTAGCGGACAAGAAGGCCGACAAAACCAAAGGTATATGTGATATACATGTAATTGATGTGTACCTTACCAGTGCTCGTAGTAGCTCCTGGGTATTTGATACCGGTGAGGTTGCTCATATTTGTTACTCAAAGCAGGAGCTGCGGAATAAGCGGAGACTGGCGAAGGACGAGGTGACGATGCGTGTCGGGAATGGTTGCAAGGTCGATGTGATCGCCGTCGGCACGCTACCTCTACATTTACCTACAGGATTAGTTTTAAACCTCAATAATTGTTATTTAGTACCAGCTTTGAGCATGAACATTGTATCAGGATCTCGTTTAATTCGAGATGGCTACTCATTTAAATCCGAGAATAATGGTTGTTCTATTTATATGAGAGATATGTTTTATGGTCATGCCCCGCTGGTGAATGGTTTAATCTTAATGAATCTCGAGCGTAATGTTACACATATTCATAGTGTGAATACCAAAAGATGTAAAGTTGATAACGATAGTCCCACATACTTGTGGCACTGCTGCCTTGGTCACATTGGTGTCAAGCGCATGAAGAAGCTCCATGCTGATGGAATTTTAGAGTCTCTAGATTATGAATCGTTTGACACATGCGAACCATGCCTCATGGGCAAAATAACCAAGACCCCGTTCTCCGGAACAATGGAGCGAGCAACCAACTTATTGGAAATCATACATACTGATGTGTGCGGTCCAATGAGCGTTGAGGCTCGCGGAGGGTATCGTTATATTCTCACTCTCACTGATGACTTGAGCAGATATGGGTATGTCTACTTGATGAAACACAAGTCTGAGACCTTTGAAAAGTTCAAGCAATTTCAGAATGAGGTAGAGAATCAACGTGATCGAAAGATAAAGTTCTTACGATCAGATCGTGGGGGAGAATATTTAAGTCACGAATTTGGTACGCACTTAAGGAAATGTGGAATCGTTTCACAACTCACGCCGCCTGGAACACCTCAGCGTAACGGTGTGTCCGAACGTCGTAATCGCACTCTATTGGATATGGTGCGATCTATGATGTCACTTATCGATTTACCGCTATCATTTTGGCGATACGCTCTAGAGACAGCTACATTCACTTTAAATAGGGCACCGTATAAATCAGTTGAGACGACACCGTATGAATTATGGTTTGGGAAGAAACCTAAGCTGTC
>NW_021174144.1:0-975 GCF_002162155.2 Triticum dicoccoides
CTGATTTCAGCATAGCAAATACTTCAGGAATGGTCTTTTCCATCCCCTGCATATTGAAGTTCATCACAAAGCTCTTGTAGCTTGGTGGAAGCGACTGGAGGATTCTGTCAATGACCGCATCATCCGGGAGATTAACTCCCAGCTGAGTCAAGCGGTTATGCAACCCAGACATAGTGAGTATGTGCTCACTGACAGAACTGTTTTCCTCCATCTTACAGCTGAAGAATTTGTCGGAGACTTCATATCTCTCGACCCGGGCATGAGCTTGGAAAACCATTTTCAGCTCTTCGAACATCTCATATGCTCCATGTCTCTCAAAACGCTTTTGGAGCCCCGGCTCTAGGCTGTAAAGCATGCCGCACTGAACGAGGGAGTAGTCATCGAAACGTGCCTGCCAAGCGTTCATAACATCTTGTTCTGCAGGGAGGACGGGTGCGTCACCAAGCAGTGCTTGTAGGACATAATCTTTCTTGGCAGCTATGAGGATGATCCTCAGGTTCCGGACCCAGTCCGTATAGTTGGTGCCATCGTCTTTCAGCTTAGTTTTCTCTAGGAACGCGTTGAAGTTGAGGACTACGTTGGCCATTTGATCTACAAGACATATTGCAAAGATTTTAGACTAAGTTCATGATAATTAAGTTCAACTAATCAAATTATTAGTGAACTCCCACTTAGATTAGACATCCCTCTAGTCATCTAAGTATTACATGATCCGAGTTAAACTAGACCGTGTCCGATCATCACGTGAGACGGACTAGTCAACATCGGTGAACATCTTCATGTTGATCGTATCTTCTATACGACTCATGCTCGACCTTTCGGTCTTCTGTGTTCCGAGGCCATGTCTGTACATGCTAGGCTCGTCAAGTCAACCTAAGTGTTTGCATGTGTAAATCTGTCTTACACCCGTTGTATGTGAACGTCTGAATAAAACACCCGATCATCACGTGGTGTTTTGAAACAGCGAACTGTCGC